>NW_009192144.1:0-1511 GCF_000690835.1 Fulmarus glacialis | reverse complement strand
TATTGTTATGAAAAAAAAAAAACCAAACCCACAAGCAAAAAGCTGCATAGAACTGTGGGGGTTTTCTTTTCTTGCATAAAATGAAAAACAGACTTTGCAAACAGCACTGAGTGAGGAATCAAAAAGCTCGGGTGGGGGACTGGGGGAAGGGGAGAATAGTGAAATTAAATCTAAGACTTAATTCTTCAACTGTGTAAAGAATAAGATCTAACTTTTGTACTATTCTTTTACTAAAGCTAACGATGAATGTATCTTCAGGTGGGTATTTTGGATGTGAATAGAGCGTGGCCTCTTCCTCCAAATCAGTTTGCCTTATTGTTATGAAAAAAAAAAAACCAAACCCACAAGCAAAAAGCTGCATAGAACTGTGGGGGTTTTCTTTTCTTGCATAAAATGAAAAACAGACTTTGCAAACAGCACTGAGTGAGGAATCAAAAAGTGAATGGATTTATTTTACTTTGGCCGTAAAACTGCACGGCATGTAAAATTCAGACAAAGTTAAAACATTCCTTTTCTGAGATGGTTTTAAAATTATTTTTCCATTCTGTGATCTTTTTACTCTTTTAGGAGGGGAGCCTATTTAAAGGCAAGGAAAGTGTATCTTTTGTTCTTATCTCTGTATGTACACACCTATTGGTACCTAGCAATCCAAATGGCTTAAACAAGAAAGAATACCCAGTCAGCTCCTCTGTTTTAAGTAGGGTAAGTACAGCCCATTCTGTTAAGATCACGAATGTAAACACTGGGTCAGGCAGCCTTCCTGATTTTTTTTTTTTTTTTTTTAATTTTACACCTCTTTTCTCCTGCATCCTCTTTTTCTTGGACCCTCAGGTCTGCAAATACGGGGCATTGATGTTTTTTTTTTTTTAAGCTGTTTCCACTGGTTTGTGCCATTACCTAAACTTCGTTAACTAGCCGCCAAGCTGGTAGTGTTGGCAGCGGAATAGTTTAAAATGCAAAGCAAATGCAATGGTAACGGATAACTGACACTGTGTATAGTGTTGCTCATCCAAAAATACTGCTTAGTTAGCCCCAGTTTTACTTTTAAATGTTTAGCTCTTATGTGCATGAAAGTCGGGGGGAGGGGGGGGGCACTTCCAACAGTGGGAAAGCTGTTGGCTGCATCATTGTGCTGGTCTGATTTGGTGTCTGAAGAGGCGATTGTTTTGCGTAGTTAGCCCCAGTTTTACTTGTAAATGTTTAGCTCTGATGTGCATGAAATTCGGGGGGAGGGTGGGGGCACTTCCAACAGTGGGAAAGCTGTTGGCTGCATCATTGTGCTGGTCTGATTTGGTGTCTGAAGAGGCGATTGTTTCTTGTTTAGGTCAGTTAATGAAGGTAAAAATCACCTTTTTTTTTTTCTTCTTTTTTTCCTTTTGATGTGTCTTTCTCCCAGGAGTGTGTTAGGAAGTCAACCTGTAAATAATTAACAAGCATTTGTACTTGATCCAGTAGGATTGTAAGGAGTAGTGATGTATCCTACCTGAAGGTGTAATAAAGTGTACATTTTT
>NW_009192143.1:40595-55428 GCF_000690835.1 Fulmarus glacialis | reverse complement strand
GATTCTATGATTCTATGACTGTGTTGCTTTACTGTGATTCATGACCATTTATGGCCTGAAATATTTCCATCTATTATCTGACTAAGAAAAGAGAGTTGATGCTATCACAGTCCTTCCAGACAACACAGGACACACCCCCAGTGAAGCTACTATATCCTGTAACAACATTTACAGAATAAATCAAGTGCTTCGATAGTTTTCTGAATATCTTTACAGAGCAGTTTATGTTGGACAGCAATTCAGACTTACTGTGTCTCTTTCAGGTCTGTAAAATGTTACAAGGATGAGTTTACAGAGTATTTTGCTGCACTTACTTTGTCTAACTCCTGAAAAAATATGAATATTATATACAAAAAATACAGATTATCTGTTTAAAATCTGTCTTTTCTTGGAATCTACTTGAAAAAAAGCTAGTCTTTTAAAGTTATCGTTCAACATAGATTCATTTCCATGAGTACAACTCACAAAATTCACTGCAACACAAAGCACTGCAGGAGGTAGAAACCAGAAATAGAGACACTGGCTTCAGCACTTCAGAACTGTTATTTACTTTTATGAAAACAATAAAGAGGGCGAAACTCCAGGTTAAGTCTCCTATAGTGACATCTTCACATGTATCACAGGTTGTGAGTCTGCTGTCTGGCTAAAACAATATAATTTACATCACCCAATAAAGGGTCATCATTTTTTTAACCCTGTCCAGTCAAAGCATTTAGCAACCCCATGCAAGAGAAAATGCCTTTGATTTTCAAGGATCACCACGTATTGGTTGATTTCAATGGAGTACTTGGACTTCAACACAGTGTGAGCATTGAATTGATGCATGTGATGCATTTACTTTATCTATCAAGGTTACTTTTGATCATATCTGCATTAGGGCAACATTTGGTCCTCCAGCTCAAAGGTTAAGAATTAGACTGATTACTGAACTGTATATATGAACTGCTTAAGCTTCCTACTCCTACTGGTCTGGACAATGACTGTAAATAAACAAAGACATGGAGCAGGAACAAAGGCACAATGTTTTACTGCTTTTGAGTTTCAAGTCTGAATTGGAAAGCCTGTTAACTTGATCCAGATTTTTGAAATTGAGCTGTGTCTTTCCATCTCAAACAGCATTAGAGAAGAATACCTACAGACAAATTTTATCTCAGTATTCACTAGGACTGCAAAAATATAAAGAGACTGGATTTTGTCCAACTGTTCTGTAATAGAGTAATAGCAAGAAAATATTTTCATAGCTCTGCAGTAGCAAAAGAACAAAGAACAATGAACATGTAGTAGCGACACAACTCAGATCACAAAGACAGCATTAATCTGAAAGGAAAGATAGGCCTGTTTTTAAATAATCACTTTTTATATCAGAATCATGTCTAAATGTTATTGTGCATTAATTTCCTTACTTAGCTTTTTCATTCAACATTGACAGCTCAACATGCTTTCAACTTAATAAATGAGTTTACATTTTTTCTCAGAGTTAATTTGTATTGTAGCCCATGGATTTTATTCCTTAAATATGTTTTTAGTCCTTAAGCTGTTTTGGGTTTTTTTTTTTTTAATATTTAATCTTTGGTTTGAGTAAGTTACACTTTTGCAACTAAATCACACTTAAATACTTTTTGCAGTAAATGTCTCTGAGGATGTCAAAATGTCAGACCTTCTGTGTTGGGGGAGCAGGCAACCTGCTTGTAATTATCTTCTGAGCAGCTGTGTGAATTCACTTAAGCTATGCTACAGAATTTAAAGTTATAACTTTAACTGAAGATTACATTAATACACAAAGAGATACTTACTGCAGTCAGCTTCATCTGATAGGTCTTCACAGTCCGTTTTATAGTCGCAGATGAACTGAGACTCTATGCAATTCTCATTCCCACACACAAAATCAGTGAGGGCAGGGCATTCCCTGGGATTCTCTCCAACTGAAAGCAACAGGACATTTAAATCAATATTGTAATTAAATCAAAGGATACTCTTTTTTATTTGTTTAGCCATTATACTCCATGACTTCCGTGATTTACTGCTTCCAACAGATGTTATTTGGGCTCACTCTTTTAATGGTGCATTATGCGTGTCTAGACTATTGTATTGGCCTTGCCCAAAGCTTCCAGGGTAGGATGTTTTGCCTGGAAGAAAATTCAGTTCAGGACCAACACGACTGTTTCCCCAGTGTATTTGTTTGCACGTTCCATAAAAAAGGGTTCCGTGAGCTGTCAAAAAGCAGACAGGTTAAAGGCTTTTTTCTGCTCATAACTACAAGACACCATTTGGAAAAAAAAGAACATTTTAAACTCAGAAAAATCACTGTTATACAACATTTGTGTAATGCTGTTGTGGTTTAACCCCAGCCGACAACTAAGCACCACACAGCCACTCGCTCACTCCCCCCCGGTGGGATGGGGGAGAGAATCGGAAGGGTAAAAGTGAGAAAACTCGTGGGCTGAGGTAAAGACAGTTCAATAGGGAAAGCAAAAACCACACATGCAGGCAAAGCAAAACAAGGAATTCATTCACCACTTCCCATTGGCAGGCAGGTGTTCAGCCATCTCTAGGAAAGCAGGGCTCCGTCATGCATAACGGTTACTTGGGAAGACAAGCGCCATCACTCCGAACGCCCCCCTGTTCCTCCTTCTTACCCCAGCTTTATATGCTGAACATGATGTTGTATGGCATGGAATATCCCTTTGGTCTGTTGGGGTCAGCTGTCCTAGCCGTGTCCCCTCTCAACTTCTTGTGCACCCCCAGCCTGCTCGCTGGTGGGGTGGGGTGAGGAGCAGAAAAGGCCTTGGCTCTGTGTAAGCACTGCTCAGCAGTGACAAAACCATCCCTGTGCTATCAACACTGTTTTCAGCACAAATGCAAAACATAGTCCCATACAAGCTACTATGGAAAAAATTAACCATCCCAGTCAAAACCAGCACAAATGCATAAACTTTTAAAGTCTTTATAAGATTTTTAACTTTTTTTGAAGAGTTTAGAGAAACTTCTGCTCTGAGTGTGTGAACTGCCCAGAAATTCCTTTTATGGTATTTAATAAGAGGACGTGTTTTACAACAACAATTTTTGATCATCTCTGAAAGCGAGTGAAAATCGTGTCATAAAATCAGAGTAACTTAGTAACTTGCACATAAAGTGCTAGGGCCAAAGCCAAAGAGTGCTGAGATTCAGCCATCTCAGAACTGTCAGACTATAAAGAAACTTACATAAATTATTTTTTAGTTCAGTGCACTGGGTGCATAATTTCAACTAGCACTAGTTGAAACCGTTCTGATAATCCCAAATGCAGAATTTAAGATGCACTCCTGTTAACCTAAGATTGTTTTTCAGTCTAGAGCTCCAAGCTGTGCAAAAAGACATTTAGGAGAATGTGTTTTGACTCTATTCAACATAATATGTTTCATTTTTTCCTTCAAACGTGACTAAAATGTGACACATCATTAAACACAGTCTGGACAGAACACCTTGATATTTACCTTTGTGCAGGCCCATATTTCCAGAAGGGGAAGTTATTGTTGTTGAGGTTTTAATGTCTTCAAACAGAGGTACTTATTGAATTTTACAGACTGAGGAACTACATTTTCCTTGAAGCAAAATAAGAAAGGAGAACTAAATTTTTGGTTTAGTTTAAACATGTACACAAGGTAATATTGAATAGAGCAACAACACAGCATTAAAATGTAACTCAAATATTTAGAATGAATAGTTGTGGTGGTGCATTCCCCGTTTCTCCTGGGCCGCTCATTGATCTCAGAAATTCCCATGAAACCTTGGCCTTGGTGTACTGAGTCTGACGGTTGAACACTCCTTGACCATATCAGAAACACTGCATGGCTGAGGCTGGGAACGTACTCCCACTGCCTGGCCCAGGGGCCATCTTATCTGAGTTGTAGCTCAATTATAACAACACTGAAACCTTCAGAATTTTAGTCACTACTGCCTCGGACTGTGGCCAGGATGGAAATTTACAGATGACTGAAGTCAATCATCTTGTGCACCTATAAGCGAGACCCTTTGAGCTCTCCTGGACTGCAGCGGGCTGCGCCCAGAATCTCCCTCTGAGATGAATGCTCCTCAGAGTTTGCAAACTCTCGAATTTGCGATTCGCCGGCTGGCATGGGACCTGGGCTGCAACACTCCTCGAGTCTCAACCCTTCACCCATTGAGAAATGTCAAGACATTTTACATGAGTATTTCACTGAACTTGGGGGGGATTTTTAACAGGTATATCTTTGTATATTTATCTATCTTCGCATCCGTGTGCATGTGTGTGAATTGATGGAAATACCTGCTAGCAAATATAGTCTGCTAAAATCTTATGATCTATATTAAGATTGTGAACGAACCTTAGACTGTTGCTAAACATATATAATCTTTAGACATATACCATTGACCAAGTCTGGGACTAGGGGTAGATCCAGCTGGGTCTAGTCTGAACCTCATGACTCAATGGGAGGGTCTCCTTACCCTTTTTGTATTAGATATAAACCGTTGTCCAAGTCTGAGACTAAGATTGGATCCAGCTGGATCTTCTCTGAACCTCATGACTCAACAGGAGGGTTTTCCTTAACCTTTTCATTCTCAGCCTCTGTGTAAATCTTCCCAACTCAGTTCTAACACGATACCCTGATTTCGGCTGGGATAGAGTTAATTTTCTTGCTAATAGCTGGAATAGTGCTGTGTTTTGGATTTAGTATGAGAATAATGTTCATAACACGCTGATGTTTTAGTTGTTGCTAAGTAGTGTTTACACTAGCCAAGGACTTCTCAGCTTCCCATGCTTTTCCTTTGTATGCTTCATCCGTGTAGGAAGTGATAGAGTGAACCTTCTCATTGAACTCTGTTAAGTTGCGCTTTTATAAATTTCTATTAAAATCACTTTCTGCTGATACCTTCAAGAGTATTCTTTGAGCAGCCTCTAAATCACTCATTCACGACAATAGTTTAAAAAAAATTTCAGTGGTAAGGTTGGTTACTTGCAGGACCTGACTTAAATTTTCAGTTTTGAAATACATACATCCCTGAGCATTGATATAAATAAAACTGGCTTCAAACTGATATCTGTCTTGTTGTTTTTGTTTTTAATTTTACACTGTCAATGTGATCTGATTAGGTGTCAGGGAATCCACAGACAATAGCATTGCCATGATGCCTTAAATACAGGAAAAGCTATGGCTGCTTTTTACAGAGACTCCATGTGGCAGAGAGCCCTTAGCAGAGGAGTGGACTCTTGAGAAAAAATTGACTGAAGCATTTGTGATGGTTAAGGCAGTTTTCACACCTCTCCCAAATGATGTGATAAAACTTGATTGAAAATACTACCAAAAATTCATTAATATGGCTTATCCTAAATTCTGGAAAACCACAGAATCACAGAATCACAGAATAGTTGAGGCTGGCAGGGACCTCTCAAGATCATCTAGTCCAACCACCTGCTCAAGCAGCCTCTACTACAGCAGATTGTGCCGGACCATGTCCAGTTGGGTTTTGAATATATCCCACAGGTGGAGACTTGACAACCTCTCTGGACAACCTGTGCTTGTGTTTGACCATCCTCACAGTAAAAAAAAAAGTGTTTTCTTGTGTTCAGATGAAATTTCCTGGTTTTTTAATTTGTGCCCATTGCCTTCTGTCTTGTCAGTGGGCACTTATGAGAAGAGTCTAACTCCCTCATCTCCATTCCCTCCCATGCACTGGAAACGATGCACTGGAAAGTTAAATTACTTCCTTAAGTCACTCAGTGGCTTAAAGAATGACAGAAATTATTTAATGGCAGAGCCATCAGGGTACAATATTTTTGACATCTTATTTCACTGCACGTGAAAGAGGTACATTATCACCATACAGGGGAATGACATTTGAAAATCCATGGCTTTGCGATTGATCATATTCCTCACCTTTACCTCCTTTCACCTTTAACCAAGACAATGTTGTTACTCTATCATTTCTATTTAGTACTTAATATTAATTACAGTTGTTAGTTTTTTTTTTTTAATAAGCTACTTTATAGTACTTCAAGCATACTAGAAACCAGTATTTAAGAATATTATTCATTTCTTAGCTTATCCTAAAATAAAACGTGTGATCCATACACAGTCATAATGAAAACTTGTATCTCAACAGATGTAAATGCCATAAAGTCCAAACACAGAGTCACGTATCTATGAATTTTATCCTTTTGGAGTAAGATCTTGTTTATATGTCATTTTTAGGGATACCAGGTTACATTTATGATAATGATGGAAATTCTGCCTCAGCCTTTGGCAGAGATAAAAATAAAATCCCTCTTAGAATTAACATGCCAGCATTAACATAGCATAGTCAAACAAAATATTCTAAACTCCTATTGAGAATTGTGGCATTAAAAATCAACTTTCCAGAGTACACACTTGTTCTGACCAAAATTCCTACATCAGTTAAAAACTAAATCAAAACAAGAAATACGGTGGGTTTTAACTGTAAAATACAACTTCAGCATCAACAACCCCAATAACCAACTTCACATAGAATTTGCAACTTAGAAGTTTCATTTTGACCAGACATTCTTTAAATATAATACAAAAATTCTATTTAATCAGAAAAATGTATTGAAGAACATATTGGAAAATATGTTCTTCATTCTGAGGGTTGAGCTGCAATTCAACAAAAAAACATGTTAGAAACCATTTTGAACAAAGAAAAAGAATGGACATTCAAAATATTATCTTGCCCATTTCTAATTTTTGTCATCAAAATTACAGGGTTGCCAAAATCTGAGTTCAAGTCTATCAGTACTGAATTTGGAGAAGGAAGTTTCCAGGAACAGTATTCAAACCTCCCTCTAGGGAGTTGCAGTATAAAGCAAAACGATGTCTCCTAATGAACAGCTTAAGATATGTTTAAAGCTGACATTTCAGATAAAATGAGAAATTTTCGTTACATCTTATTTCATTGCATATGTTGGTTGTGTGGGACTGCCTGTCCCACACAGGCATATATAGCTTTTTGACCGATCATATTCCTCAGGAAACTAGTACAAGACATATTTTAGATGAAGCAGTAACTACTGACTGCATGTTATGCAAATCCATATGCCAAATGAAATGGCAGTACTTGAAAAGAGAAAAGCATACACAGGGTATCACTTTTCAATTAAGTACAATTTGGATTGATGCAGCAAAGAGCCATATAATCTTCTAAGTAGTTTTTAAGAGACCAGGAGGACTGGCTTGGCTTTTGGATCACTAAACCCTACAAAAGAAGCATGTTAATGATGGTTGCCATAGAACTTGCATTTACATACACTCACTTTCATTTCTACATATTTTGTTCTGCAATGTAATTCTCAGAATACCAGCAAAGATAAGACTTTCCCTAGCAAGAATACATGTGTGTGTTTGTATATACATAGAAAACAAGCAAGACACAGATGCACGTCATGCATACCACAAATAAATTGTGACTCTACTGAGGATACATCACAAGCTATATATTTATATCCATCTCCAGTATATTTTATCTATGGAAGACTAGCCCATATGGTACTCACAGAATTTATAGACATGACAAGATTCATTTGGAGATAGCTGATAAATACAACACTACTAAGCCACACACTTTGTTTTAGTTACCAGGAAAAGATTGGCTATGAAAGAACTCATGAAAATGGTCTTCCTTCCTTTAAGTTTGCTACTAGAGGACAGCACTGGGACTGTGACTGTTTCTCTGACTCTGTGAGTACAAGAGCTTTCTTTTACCAATGCTTTGTAAGACGAAAATATTCCTGTGATATCCATTAAGTCTAAAATCATGGAAAGAGCTAGACAGGCCAGATATCAGCTCTGTAAGCTATAGATCTTGATTGTCTGAAAGTAAATGGGTAACTGCAAAAATTTTATTTTGAGATATACCAGTAAGTTTCATAGGTTGGGTGTTTGGTTGACACAATGAATGTTCTCCTTTTTAAAATATTTATCATGAAAGAACTGATTGATCACACAGCCAAAAAGAAGAGATGCTCTTGCCGTGTTGCATTACAACACGTAAGGCTTACATAGATTGTCAGGGGCTATGTTTGGCCAGTGCTATATGTTTGTGAAAGGCATATGGTGAATCCCAAGTTATTATGGTTGCTAAAGGCTACAGTGAACAAGACCTTGAGTTATTTTGAAAAGCAATGTGTAACTCAAGCTCAAGTACGCTGAGCTGCTGTTTACCAAGAGTCTCATCTTCTCTGCTCTCGAAGAGGAATGCATGCACTCACTTAACAGTACAATACCACCATGTCAACAGTATGAAATGAAACATGTAATGTATATTCAAGGGAAATTAGACTTTTTTCCCCCCTATTTGTCTTTTTAGAAATTAAGGTGCTTTTTGAGTAGAAATGTTTTCAAATTACAGTTGAAAATTCTCCTCTTTCTATTATTTGTTGTTTAAATTGTGGTGTATAGTAAGAGTACTTATATCAGTTCCCTCCCCTCTTCCACAATACTTGAGATATAGCAATAGTCAAAGACAAAAAAATTTAAAAGGTTTTGTTGAAAATATTATTCAGTGAAAGGAACTTTACTTTCCAAATTTCACCCTTTGTTTAAATTAAAATGTATGAAATACAAGCTCCTAGAAGGTTTCATTAGGACTGGAACTCAACTGTACTCAGAACTCTGAAGTTCAGAAATTATGAAAGACAATTTCCATCAAGCTTTTCATTTGCTTACCTCAATTTTTCAGTACCCTTTTCTACATCACTTTTTATAGAACATTAAAACTCTGTTAGCAAACTCATCAATAATGTTTCTGTCCGTTCATGACCTTGGCAACCATTTGCAGGGAAAACTAGATGAAAAGTTTCTACTCATGCAAGGTAGATATAATTTCAAATAATGTTCTTTTGTAATTCAAAAAAACCATAGGGAATTGTCCTCACAGAATGTGTCATTTGAAAGGCCAGATTTAATTCAAAGGTATGCATTGGCTCTGACATAAACAGCAGATCTAACAAATTATATTGACTCTTAGGAGAGAATTTCACCTGTAGATACAAAAGTCTGCCAACGGACTTCCTAAAGATGCTCAAAGCAAGTAGTATTATGGTGCCTAAGGCCACCAAATAAACTGGAAGAATAAAAAATTCATCCATAGTTCTGGAAATGTACAACTGGCTCTGGCCCAAGCAATACAAAAGAAAAAAATTCTCTTCGACTTCTAGTGCTGATATCATGGAGTATATAAACCCACACCAGACAAGGACAGAAGTTTTTATATTTGATTAAGACTGAAAGACCAGCCTTGGCGTAGAATGTATCAGCAGGATAAGGAGCTCGTGCTCACAGTACTCTCATGTAGGGAGCTGCCATATTTTGCTTAACACTAAAGACACTAGGGAGAAGCACTGAGGACTGAGCAATGACTGAGGGTGTGGTGTTCTAGGCTTTATCTCTTTGGAGCCTACAAGTAGTAAAAGAAAGGGAGAAGAAGAGGTAAGGTAAAAAATCAAGTGATGCTTTTGCAGAAAATTCTATTTCCCAGTAATTGTGAATAAGTTCAACTGAGAAAAATATCTCCTGAAGCAATTGGACATGTGGTCTCTACTGCTTGGTCCTTTTTCCCCTCCCTGTCTCGTCTCCATCCTGATTTCATTGTAGAGCTACATTACACCTCAGAAAGTTCAGCTGAATAGATCACTTTTAGAGCTTTTCAACGATATTTACCTACAAAACTACTGTCAAGCAGTTGTTTCCACTGTGGTGCAGAATCAATCCAAACCACTCAATCACAACACTCTGTCCCCTTATCACAGATTTCTTAGAAGCATCTCGTATGAATATTTTATTGTTTTTATACATGGACTTGTCCTAATGTGGTCCACAGGGGTGGTTGTGACAGACCAATGGAGTACAGCACACAGGTGCAAGTCGCAATTATCTGCAACAAGGAAGCACTTCCTCAGCTGAATGCTCTCCCTGGCTCTGCAGAATTGTCATTAGATGTGAAAGTCATCTTGGGTGTCATACTGCATGGAGGTGTATGACGGGTTACAGATCAACTGTTATATGCAGTTTATTTGTACTGGAATGGTGCCTATCTTCTACAATAATTGCCTGTGAAAATGAACTCAGGCTGGGGTAATGTTCGTTCTTCTAGTACCACCTTTATAGACAATGATTGTAAGGTTAAAAAAAATTAAAATCCAGCCATCTTTACCCTGTATATGTTACTAGCCATGACAAGTCTTCTCTTGTGGCCCATTTGAAATATGTGGATTTAAGGAATCTACCATCAGATATGAAGAGCAAGCAATATGTGAAGTGAATGTCAAAATGATGAAATTTTAATTTTATACTGAAAAGCTGCTTTTGCAGCCACCTACCACCAAACCAAAGTATCTTTTAAGTCAGTAACTTTTCTTCAAAAGTTTCACATGAGATAAACAGAAACTGAAAAAACACTGAGGTCTCTTCATGGAAAGTGAGGTAAAAGCTGAAACTTGTTTCTCATATTCAAAATCTGTGGCAGATGCAAGTGTTTTCCTAATAACAATCTGAGAGTTGAAAAAAGAAAAAGATGGTGAAGAAATCTTTTGGTTAAGCTCTCATGCATTTTTTACATAATCTCAAACAGGAATAGCAATCCTGGAGTATTACAAGTGTGTAAATTACTTCTGTACATTGCAATAAAAAGTAGAGAATACTGTGATTTTTAAGCTGGTGCCATATTTCTCTTCTTTCCGTTCTTTTAATCTTTTCAAAGAAGATTGTCAAATGCAATATTATTCATTCCCTGAAGCCAGGCTATATAATATTTTCTTCTTCAGTAAAAATGAATTTGTATTTTTTCATACGTTTCTAGAAAGTCTTAATATGCAATGCCATTTAAGCAATCACCTTGTGCATAACATGACTTGTGCAGGAATTCAAGTCTTCCCCCAGTGTAACTCTGGCAGCCCTCAGTCCCTGCGTTGAGGGAGCCTGTATTTCCTCCGCATCTTTCCTGAGCACGCTGCCTTCCCCACTGAGTCCTTTGTACGAGGGCATTCTGGATGTCTTGTGGAAGGCAGCTGTGGCTGACTTTCACCTTTCCAGAAGGTAAATTATTTCTTGCCTAGAACCAAATTGTGCATCATCTGTACCCTCTACTGAGTGTAATGAGATCTGAATTCAGTAAGATTTTCACTCAAAAAGGATAAAGCACATTCATGTTAATGCATGTTACAATAACACAAATTAAGTTAAAGCTAACAAAAATTACTAGACTTCTCAAAATGAGGTTTTTTCCTCTGCAATGAAGCAGATTCAATAGATATCAGCAATTTGTAAATTGACAGCTTACCACGAAATCAAAGAATAATTACCTTCTAAAGGCAAAATCCAAACATTAGACTAACAAATAACAATTTTACCATTAATTTCAGCACATTTACTGAGAAGTTTTAGCCAGGTGATGCAATTCCAGTGTCCCATGTCAGAATACCCTGACATTGACCTATTTATAAAAACAGGTGAAAAACATCATAAAACATCAAAATATTTTGAAGAGGAAAAAAAAGAAAAAGAAAAAGATCAAAAAACCTGAGTAACTGGACATACATTCTGGCTGAATACAAATGTATATCTTGAGTGACTAAATCAGCTCCGGCAGCTTCCTCTGCCTGAATTCCCTTCCCTCTCACTTCAGGGCCAGGTTTGTATCGAATATTTCTGTTATAAGAGTTTAAACTTTTCTCAAGTATCTGAGCAGAAGAAACTAAATTCTCTACTAAATGTAAAGTTCTGCATGATACATAGCTGAGGATTCAAAGAAAACACAGGCTTATTTAAAAAATAAAAATTTCGCTTATGCACCCAAACACTAGGATGTTTTAGTTGTTTTCTCTCTGATCTGCAAAGCTAGGATGGAGTTCTAATGAGAAAGAATTTCTCTGCTGAGACTTTCAAATATTCTTGTTTATAAGAGCATGGAAGCAAAGTTGTTCAAAGGATTGCAGTACCTTCACCTATGTTCTTTGCCATAAACACTAGGTGAGGAGGAATACAAATATATAAGGAGAAAGGGAAATAAAAAGTTTACCACCAGGCAAAGCAAGCTTTATTGTATTTAAAAAAAAAAAAATTCTGTTTAGCTCAATTTGGTAAATCAATTTCCTGAGTTCTGTGTATTTTGATTTTGCTTTGTTTTAAAAACTAAATATAATTTTAATACCACTTCAAGTATGACTGAATGTGTACCCTATTTACCTTAAGCATGAGAAGAAAAGCTTGTGAAGTCTGATCCCAAACAAGCAACCCACAAAGATCACTGGAGCTGTAATGGCTCTTTCTTCTTCCTGGACTTATATCGCACTGAATTGCTAGACCATGAAAAAGTATATAAATCAACTAAATAATCAACTATTCTAGAAATTTCTGTTTTATTTTAATTTAA
Source organism: Fulmarus glacialis (assembly GCF_000690835.1). NCBI lineage: Eukaryota > Metazoa > Chordata > Aves > Procellariiformes > Procellariidae > Fulmarus > Fulmarus glacialis. The sequence goes on along the minus strand of NW_009192143.1, from coordinate 43,029 downwards.
AGTTATGATTCACTTATTTTCATTTATCTTTCACTGTTGGTTTTTCAGGTGGTGCCCTGGGATGCCAAAATCAGTATGTATGATATGGCTGAGTAAGGCGTATGTCCATACTTATACTCTGTGTTTTGTATCTGGAGTACAAGATTCCTCTTCTTTAAAATTACAGATGTACAAAATTCAGACTACTGGCAACAGCATGTCTGACGAGTTGCCCTCTTGATTGGCTATTATATGACAGCGAGCCATCAGCTGGAAAAGCAAATCAATAATGCTTGAAGTGCTCTTTAAGGTAGCCAGACCACAGCTTATTTCTGACAGGATTTTTAGAAGATGTTATCATGAAGATAAGTGTCAGAAGTCTCAAAAATAAAATTATCATTAGGGATTATTCTGTACACTACTTATAGGTATTTTACCTTTTTATTAAGGCAAAATTGCAGGCATTTTTTTCTAGCCTGCAAATAACCTCATGCATGGTCAAAGTCAATTTTTAAAAAGCACAAAAGATGACCACTCTAAACTCCATTCAGGTCATATAGTACAGTCTGTCACTAAAGCTGTACAAAGAATTATTGTACAAGAAGGTGAAAAAAAAATTCAAACTTATTTAATCAATAAATTAGTTTAATATTAAAGAACAATCTTTCTCTGGCTGTGATGTGACTCCACTATTTTTCACATATTTCAATTAAACGTGCAAAATGAAAAGATAGCAGATTTGGATTTTAAATTATTTTTGCTATCAAAACATAACTTACCCTCTCACAACCAACTGATAAGACTCTTTTATACCTTCTTTTTTTCTATCTCTGATAATATTTCCAAGATCTCTCACATTTCCGATAAATCCACAGTTGCTTCTTGACCTTCACTTCCACAGAAATTAGTGAGACCTGAGGGAAATGAGCCTTGCAGAATAGGGCCCTAGAAGCTCAGATCATAATAAATAAAGTTATCTGTAGTATTCTACTGATATAGAAGCTTTTAACAAATTAATTTTTAAAAGGAAATAGTGAAAAGATTCTCTTTTGTTGGTTGAAAATCCTTGTATAACATACACTATGTAAATCACAGCTATGTAAGTGAAGAGCAAAGAAGTCTGCAGAGTTAATCCACCTCCATGCAGATTCCCTTGTGATGTGTACAACTTCTTTCTATAACACACTGTATGAAAGCAAGCTGAAGGATGTACATGTACAATAAAATAACTTTTTGGATTTATTAAACTCTGTTATAACCATTGAATATTACCATACTGCATAAAAGCAGTTCTAATATTCACAGGTCAAAAATCCTCACACAGACTGCCTTTCTTCACTCTCTCCACTTGAGTATATTATTTCTGCAAAGAGGCAATTATTTTATTGTGCTGACAGTAAACCATGATCCAGCAATATCACTCAGCACCTTCCAAAAGGACAGTCTGTGGCTATCCCAAAATATCTGAAAGCTCCAGAATTGCTCTAACATTTGCCTCCACCACTACATGCCATCTGCTGGGAAGCAGCTAAACATTGAATTTTTTCCCATGCTATTTAAGGCTTTCTCATTTCCATTCCTTTCTGTTTATTTCAAGCCTGTTATTCAAGTTTTAATTATTTCCAATTATCTTCTAGGTTTTTCTGTGCATGGTCTATTCCTCCGCTTATGTAATTACTGTGACCAGAATATCCGTAATATTATATAAGATTTTAGTTTAACCTTATAAGTCCCAGTAGAAAATACAGATGTGGCCTTCAGTTCCCCTAGAGGACCCTGGCCATGTGTCTAGCTCAGCAATTCTACAGCTACAAACACAGTACATGAATAAGTAAGTGTTGTAAATCAAGTCATTTTGTTGAGAAGAAACCCCTGACCCCTTCTGGTTTGTATGCCACTCCTTGAGTTTGGCCACAGTCAGATTGTGTTTGCTGTCTTTTAGCTTTGTTACAACAGACACAATAAAACTGTGAACCTGCACTGCAAAAAACCAATTTAGACATGACATCTTGAATCTCTATCCTGAATGCCCCAGGCTTGGGTCAGATGGGAAATGTTATTTTTGAGAATCTGGCAAAATGTATTTTGTTTGTTTGTTCTACAAAGGTAAATAATCAATAACAACAAGAATGAAAAAGGTCAGACTAGGCTGCTTCATGTCATCATGCCAACAGGAAGGTCAGCATACCAAAAGTCTTGAGAAAATTAAGGAAGCAGATCTCAACTTGTGGAGTAGAAGGCAAAAATATCATACATGGAGCTGATGTGAAAAGCGCTAAAGACAATGCAATGATTCTCTCTTGACTTTGGTTTGAGCCTAAATATCATTGTAGAGACAGGAAAATCATGGGGGAGGATGGGTTGTTTGTTGATTCTTTGTTTGTTTGGTTTGGTTTTTTACAGTCATGCATTTGCACACATACACATACGTACAGTTAAAAAGCAAATATATGAC
>NW_009192143.1:25278-40564 GCF_000690835.1 Fulmarus glacialis | reverse complement strand
GCTGAAAAGCAAAGACATAAGCATAAACATATTCCCATAGGATACATACACCTAAACTTTAATGAAAACCCTGCTGTGCCTAGCATACTCTACCAGGGATGCTATAAGTGAATGTTTCCTGATTGTATAAAAACTGTACCTTATTACAGTGCAAAAACATCCACCATGCAAGTGACAGCTCTATGAAGGATTAGCATCTTGGGTTTTCAACTTCTCTAATACAATCTTTAAAAAACTTGTATTTGTAATGTATATTGAGCTTCAACTGTGTATTTTAAACGTCTATGAGAAAAGCCTCCTCTGAATGATCCATCTTCATAAACAATAATTTTCTGCAAAATACTCAGGAATATTACTATGCCGAAGCTGTAAGTATGTGAAAGTAGTCGGAGCACATGATGCAACGGTTTTCCCAACAGAGCTTCTTGCTGAAGCAGTGCTGTAAAACAAATAGTTCCTATGTAGTAATAAACCCAAGTTACTTTCTGAACTGTTTCACTGCAAAGGTATTTTAATGCAAGACTGGTTATAAAGCACTATTAACATTCAGATTTGTAGAGTCATAGACTAAAACCAATGTAAATTTCAGCAATCTTAACTTTTTAAGAGATTTAAGATCCTTCATATGACAGCTTTCCAACTCCCTATTGAAACAATTGCCTTCTTTGCAATGACAACTCTATGGAATATTTCCAGTTATGTTTACATAATATCTATTTTCAGGTTATTATAAAATATGTGGACTTAAGAGTAAGCATAAATATTTTTACGTTATATGAAGATAGGTTGATACCATCTTTATGAACTTAACAGTTTTCTTCTTCCTTAAAAAAATAAATCTTGCTATTTTTATTTGCTGAATATCTTCATCAATCTGACTGTGAAATGAAGTGTCTAAATTGTTGTAGCCCCAAAATGGGAAAGAATCCCAGAAATGTGGTTTAACTAGACCCCACTGTATGAATTAATATATCTGAGCACAACTTGGCAACAAATTGCAAGAGAGATCAGCATGCTCTTTGTTATTCAAGATGATTTGGGAATGTTGACCTCCCATCTCCTACCAGGGTATCCTAATCCACCTACCCTTGTCCTTTGGAGAATAATCACATGCATAACAGTGGGGACAATGAAACTCTTAGAAAAAGCACAAGGGAATAACTAGCGTTCATGTGCCTGGAAGAGCTTTTAAGGGTACATCTGCCTTAGAGTTTTATTAAAGTGCAGTTCTGAAGTAGGTCCCAAGTTGTATCCAGTCTCCATTCTTTGATTTACACCACAGAGCAATTTCTGAATGCAAAACCTGCAATTTTCAGGTTCATTTTCATCAGGAGATGAAAGCTTGCCCAAATAACTTCCCCAAAACTCATAGAGTGTCAATATGTGGTGTCAGTAATGATCGCCTCACTCAACAAATCCACTTACATTGTGTCACACTGTTTCCTACTAGGGATAAAGACCACATCGTTTCTTGATGGAAGCAACGATCCACCCAGTTTTTATCTCCTTTTTTTTTTTTTAAAGAAAAACTCTTTATTCCTATTTTAGCCTATGTCCACAAAAGGATTAATTAAATAGACTGAGTACCCTGTGAAAGAGTAAAGGTTTTCTTTACTTTGCTGGCCTTAACACTTGAACTGAATTTGGAAAAGGAATAGGGGCAGTTGTTCATTTGTAGTCTCAAGTAATTTTTATGGCAAGAGCCTTTACGATAAAACAGGGAGACTACAGGCTTCGCTTGATATAATCTGACATGATTTATATAAAATTATTATATACATCATCAGAAACTCAATAATTTACCAATGAATTAAAAAAGGAAAGTTCTTACTCAAAACCAAATAAATTAAGGAAATAAAACCTCAAGCATTTCTTGTATTTATCTGCAATAATGTAGTGTGAGAATGCTGCACTAATACACGACTTTCTGTATGAGTAGAAAATGGTATTGAAGTTATAAGAGTGAAAACAATGTATTCATAACTGATTTTATGAACAGTGACATTATGATGAAACAGTAAAACCGTGATGTATTTAAAAAACAAGCAAGAACATCCTACATCTCCTTTAGCATCTCTCTAGAAACTTCCCTTTTGAACTTACTTGTGGTGCAGTTGTTGAACTCTATGTCATCTATTGCTGCTCCTCCTCCTAGGTCTCTGGTACGAATGCCTTCAAAGATAACTTCAAAATTCCTCAGTTTCCCCAAGGGTAACTCGACTTTGTTCCACTCATCACCATGATTTCCTGATTCACTCCATATTTTCACAATCCCATCATCAGTCTGAAGTTTGAATAAAATATATATAGTAATATACATGTAAGTATGGATTATCAAATAACAGTTTTTGAAAAATAAAATACAAACAGAGAGAAAACTGAAAGACACCCCTTCGGTTTTGTCAAGAAATTATAAACATATGCTTTGCTAGGATAACAGGAAAAGTAGCGAAATGGGATGATTACCATACAAATCACATAAACGTCAATAGTAGATGGAGTCTCAGTACAGAAATTACTATGTGTATGATTGAACTCCAAACCAGTCCATTTTGGTAGAGTTGCATTTAGCTTTATATAATACTGAGATTCATTCTTTGTGTTTAGAATATATTACTGGATGCAAGGTTAGTCTATCATTTTAAAATTAGGGTATCAGATAGGTAGAATCTTTAAAAAGTTGTGCCAATGGTAATACAAGGGAGGAAAAACTAACAAATATAAGATAATCATATGTTTAATATAGTTTATTTGAAGGTAAATAAGAGTATTCTGATTTTCAAATATGTTAATATATTTTAAAGCTTTTCTTTAAATGTCCAATCATGTCCCCTAACTGGCAAATCAGCAGCAAAAAACATGCTTCATTTTTTAATAGTAGTATTAGAATGCAGATGCACCAGATTCAATTGCTGTGAATGGATGATACATATATATGATAGCACCAAAAGTAAATATTTGCAAAGGTTTTGTATATGTCCAAATTTATTTTTCTTCATGACTGTGAGAATAATAATCCAAATTGTAAATGAGAATTTTTTTGCTAGTCTTTTCTTATCAAAACCCATTAGTACTGCAGCTAGGGTTAATAAAAACACCATGTGATGCATCAAACAGCTAAAGGTAATGCATAACAAAGGTTCAAAGGTTCTAAGAAAGTAGTACATGAACAAGCAAAATCTAAGGAAAATAGAGACAACAGTAAAAATAGGCAGGGAAGCAAATTAATTACATTTCTTTATACATGGTAAACCTGTTAGATCAGATTTATGTTAATGAGATTGTCTTATGCATATTTATGATGAGAAAATTAATCTTGGTGCTTAGGTATTGTATTCTGAATAGGAAAGTGCAGAGAAGCATGCACAAAAATATTATATTAGTTGTTTCTGAATCAGGGAACTCAGAGAATTGTTGATATTTTTTAGAAGGAGGTCCTCAGACCTACCAAAACATAGAGATACTGAAGTGTGGCTTGACGATGGTGTTCTGGAAAATCGTAATGAACTGTAAAGGAGCTAGTTGAAAACAATGGCAACTTTAAATTGCTAAATAGGAAAGAAAACACAGGGAAGGGTCTCCATAACAGCATGTAAAGTCATAGATGTTCAGCTGAACAACTCTATTGCTGCACACTGCTAAAGGTGTTGGACCAGTGGTGATAGCAGCCCTTTATAAATCACGATGACTGAGCACACAAGCACCTACAGAGGCAAGTTTAGGCATTGATTCTTCAGTTATGTCTCATTGGTTTAAAGCCAATGACACAGTCCATTAAAGAGAAAATAATATAACAGGACCTCACTGGCGCTTTGCATGACTAATTCCACGGTCGATGACAACTGGTTATGATTTTCTCAATGTATTTCTCCCAGTGAGACTTCTGACTCTATATGCCATCACATCAGACATCCATTCATTTAATAGAATCATAGAATGATAGGATATCTGGAGTTGGAAGGGACCCATAAGGGTCATTGAATCCAAATCCCTGCTCCTTGCAGGACTACCTAAAACTAAACCATATGATTAAGAGCATCGTCCAGATGCTTCTTGAACTCTGACAGGGCTGGTGCTGTGACCACTTCCCTGTGACCACTGTTGCAGTGACCAACCACCCTCCCAGTGAAGAAGCCCCTTTTATGCCTATGATCAATGCAATTAAGGGGGCTGGAATCAGAACGAACAAGAGACCCTTTCTAAAACTTCCACTTACATTTCAACCTGGAAACACAGCGTAGAGGACTCTATAGTAACACTGAGCTCAAAAAGAGTAGATACAGTAATCGAAGCTGACTTTACAAGTGATAAAACAGTTTGACAAATCAACCTTAACTTTACTCATATTATTCCTGTTCATCAAATATGTAGTCAACAATTTAACTTAATTATTTCAGTACCTCGACAATATCTATTCCATTGATTCTGATATTTTTTAATAACCTCCAAAAGAGTATTACATATTATTGGGGTAACTTGTTCAGTCTGCAAATGTCTTCCATCTATCCATAACATAAATAAAATGGATGGTTATGATGAGTTACATTTGGTTTTAAGGTCTCCGACATGGAATACAAAAACAAAACTTAGAAGAGAAGCACTTTTTAACATTCTATCCATTTGTTTTATCTGGAACCTCTTCTGTCTGTCCCTGAGAACTCTTTGGAATGGGAAAATTTCCAAACATTATTTATAAGAAATTACTGATTATTTTTACAAAAGTAGCTCAGTGCTGTGTATTAGTGGTGAATTTGAATTCACTTCATTTAAAATGAAGTGGATAATAATAATACTACTAAATGATAAGGACATTCCTTTACTTTCATGCATTTAAGTGAGATAGAAAAATTCAAAACTTGTATCTATCCCAACATTAAGCCCCAAATCTATAAAAAAATTACATGTGTTTAAGTTTGGATGTATGGAACTCAGTGGAGCTTCTTAAAATACACAGACATAAATATTTATATAAAATATGGAAATGTTAAATGTAGCACAGTTAACCAGAATATGAGCATCATGTCTGCTGTTAGACTGATTTTGATTGATTTCATGTTATATTTTATTACATGACATTCTGTTCAGACTTAGGTTTATCATGTTGATTTTTGAGTAAAGGATGCTGTGAGTAACAAGTAATAATGATCATATATTTCTTTAGAAATATCCACGTAAAAATACAGTATCAATCAATTTGTATATAGTATCATAACCATAAAGTATCAAATCCTTATGCAGTTACAGGAACTGGGGAATTTTTTTTCCACATTGAGACACTGAAATACTTTTTCCTAGGAAGAATTTTTTTCAGATAGAAACTTTACAACAGAAACGGCAGTCTTCTTGCACTTCACAAATTCTTGAATATGAGTACACAAATAAAATGCAGAAGAAAGAGACATTTCCTTTCCTGTTCCTACACAACAGCAGCACTTCATAAAGCATGAAAGGCTGATTTTTCACTTGCTCAGCTACAGCTCTACATAACAAAATGAAAAGCAACCTCATCCCATGCATAACTGCATGAAGGCTGTTCTAATGCGGAGTGAAAAGTCCCTTCAAAAACACAAGCCCTGCACATGGTCTGCATGAAACAGCCAAGGAAGAGGTGGGAAAGGGAGAGACAAGCAGGAAGCTTGGCTCTCTTCCTCTCCCCAGGCCCAGACAGTGGAGCTGGCTTGGCTAAGGGGTGTAAGCTATACAATTCTTCTGGATACATACTTGGCATGAGAGGATCATCGTTTGTAAGCTTTGCAGATTCCATTTCATGAATTATTGTTTTGTTTTCTGCATTCTCCAGCCATTTAATCTGTCTGGTGCTTTGGCATTTCTTTCATATCTTTGGAATGTGTTTGCTTCTAAAACAAACACAAATACGGCCTGAGGGAGGAAAAAAATCAGTCTGTGCTTTGACCTGCCCATTGCATCCAGAAATCCTTTGATCTTTTTCACTCCCATATACATGTATTAATGTAAAAGAGAGATATATAAAAGAGATATGTGACAATCAGAAGAAATGTGTCTCAGCACAGAGGAGGTTGGAGGCCACAGTCACCTTTCTTTCTCTTTTTATGAGGGTATTCTTCTACAGACACATACTCATACTGAGTGTCTAGATTGCTCTTCAACCTGGGCTGGTGGCAAAAGGCCCAGTGTAACTCTATGCTCCAACAGGGTGATAAAAGATGGTTAAGATCTGTGGCTTTGGCGGATAGTATCAGTGCTGCCTGTGTGTGGGGGGGTTGATTACGCTGGCTGTTGGTCAGGGCAGAAATCCCATTTTCCAGTTACCCTGCAGGAGTCTGGCTGCATGTGGTCCTTTACAAAAAAAAAAACCAAACCAGCCCTCTTCTGCATTGTAAGCATCATACCCTAGGCTCAACATATCCTTCTTTGCTACACTTACTTGCACATAATCCCAGTCTCTCTTTTCCTCACACCAACACTTTTGTATCAAAGCCACAATATTATCTTCCTTATGTCTCATACATTTGCCTTGGCCTTCCTTCCAGTTCAGATTTGTTCACCTCACAGTCTACGTTACATTTCTAAAACCATGTCATCATCCAGTTTCCCATTTGTATCCTCTTATTGCCTGCATTTCTACTCTAGCTAAGCAGAGTGATAGACAAGATTCTTCATCACTTAAACCACCAGCCCACCATCCTCAGTCAAAGAAGGTATTCCAAAGTAGCATGAAAAAATAACGTCCAGAAACCAGTGTACACAAAAGGAAAACCCCTTATCTTTCCAAATAAAAGGCTAAATTGCAGTTCTGAACTATGAGATGATTATAATTTTTGTCTATTACATATATGCAAGTCTTTGAAACAGGAGAGAAGAGAGGGTCTCAGATCTCACTGACGCAGAATGCACAAGCAAAATATTTTTACCTTAAAATCTTGGTCGAAGTCTATTTTTTTAGCAAAAAAATAGACTCATTTGACAGCAAAATGTTAACAATGACGCATCACTGCTAACACATGACAACCACCAGATTTTTTTCTGTTCAGACTAAAATCTCATACTATTTCCTCAATATCTTTCTGCAGATGTCTCCCTCAGGTGAGGGGAAATGTGGCTAAAATAACTTAATCTTTCTTCCTTGTGTTTCCTTGACTTGTAACAGCTCCACAATCTGCATGCCACTCAAGCTTGTATTTTTATCAGTACTAAAATCCTTCTAAATTCTTATGCGATCTATATTAGTATTTTGTAAACTCTTTCTGCATAACGTCTCAAAGAATATCGTAAGTTAAAATTCAGAAGTTCTCATCATCTCATAGGTTGAGGATTGCTAAAGCCTTCATCCAACTCTTGCTTTATGATCTACACAGCCCATTCTTTAGACTATTTTGCCTCTTTGTGAACTGATTTCACCTTCTCTAGCTGAATTCTATCTATAATACCAAAATAAACAATTTTAAAGTGTCTTCAGCACCATAGTCCCAGCTTTATCTTTTATTCATTATCAAGAAGCTCCTTCCAATGCTGGTCTAACTCATGATACAGGAATCCACTGCCCATTTATTACCTATTCCAATGTACAAATCCATGTTTCCTCCTGAGTCCCACCCCTCTTCTGGGAAAAGGACTCTGTAAATATTTCTCCTTCCTTTGCAGGTGAAGTCTAGAAAAAATTCTTGCCAATAGTTAAGATGTGGATACACTTCTGTGACTCAGCCATGACCAACAGCGTTTATTAGCTTCTTTGAAAACCCAGTGAATCAGTGTCTCCTTTCAAAAGTCCATGTTTGTATGTGTATATACCTATCAATATTTCAATTACTATACCTAACACTTAATTAGCACTTAAATAATGAGTATTTCAGGAGGCAACAGTACAGCACTGAGATAACAATAAAACCTCCAAGTATTATAATAATTCTTGTTCTTGGAATCTCAGATGTTTTCCTTATGCAAATATTCAGGGAACCACTAGAACTTCCTAGAAGGAAAAGAGGTGCAGAAAGTCATCACAAGAGCAGGCAGAAGTTTCACTATGCAAATATAATCATAGCAGCCAGCATAGTCTAAATGTTTCCGTGAATCAAAAATGAAACAGCCATGTCTCCCAGTTATACCTCCTGACAGACAAAAAGTTATTTTGGTATCAAACAAGCTAACCTGGTAACATACATCTCTACCCATAGCAGAAAAGAAAGAAATTTAGTCCGATTTATCACTAATGTCCTCATCATAGTCCAGATTGCAAAAAGCTTATTTGTTCCAGAACAGTGGGAAGGGAGGGACCCAGCAGTCTCAATAGCCTTAATGATCACCTAATCTTGTTGCAGACGAAAACAGTTAAAGAGAATTATTTGTTGGTCATACCCATAAGCTTTACAGGACAAGTGGATAGAAGAACGTCTGCTTTGGAGTTATTTCTTCATGGCATGTTGTCCACTGTTTATTAGTGCAGACTACTACTGCACAACACCTCTGGAAAGTTCCTCAGAACATAATTTTTACAATCTGTTTTGTAATTCTATACTTTATAATCCCCTAAACTCAACCTCAGAAATCCTGAAAGTCCGATGTTATCGACAGATCAGCTAACAAAATTTCGTTTCTTCCCAACAACGCACCCCAAGATCACTAAAAACAGATGTAAAAGAGGGTGTTTTTTTCATTTAAGGCTCTGAAAAGTTATTATTAATTGCATGTTACTGCCCTCTATGGGTTGAACATAGTCGAAGGTCAAGCTGAGGTGATGAGACATCATTAAGGAAAACTTAACAGTAAAAGGCATGGTTTTCCTTTGACTTGTAGCAGTGGGTCCTAGTCTTCCACTTTCCCGTAATGCTGAACGATAAACACTCTCAGAAAATGGCAGAATTACTTCTAAGAAGATCATAACCTGTTTAGATCTGTAGGTCTGTATGCCTAGCCATATTGGAAAACTCCTATTCGTATTCAGAGGATTTTAAATCTATTTTCTGATAGTCTGAGGGGAATTATTTCATAATTATTTCATTACATTGCAATTCAGAATCTTCTTCATGCTTGTCTTCATCTGAAGAACAATCCAAAGTGTTTATAACCTCTCTTCTGAGAACTTCAAGGTGAAAGTATATCTTACTAGGCTCAATGTCCTTATTAATTCACCTGGGGATATTAAGAATAAAGGAGAAGATTTCCTTCTGTCTTAGAATTCCTTTTATTTTGTGGCCAAGTTTAATATTTTTCCTATGCAGCAGAGACCACCATTATTCTCAAGGCTACATTTCCAATACAGTCAGAAGGAAATTAGGAACTGAATCCAAAGCATGTGAAAGGAGTACGTAACTTGCCACTGCAAGATGTTGCAAAGAAACTTCTTATGAATACACTCTCTGTCAGAAGAATACACTAAGTATTCCAGATGCAATTATAAAAGTTCCACTATGAGACAATCCACCTTGTTACGTCTGCAGTGAAACAGCAATGAAACCCAGATTTTGTTCTTGATCTGTACCTCTTCTTCTATTCATGTTCCGAGCTGGGTTCAAAATATTTCCCTGTTCATTTGCATCTGATATTTATTTCAGCAGAGCCACAGGAAATGAAGCTGAGCTTACCAAATGGATGGAGGCAATAAAAACATTTGCTAAATATTCCTGGACTCTTCAAACCAAATATACTTGAGGCCTTTTTAATCAGAGACAGAATATTTTCAAATGATTCATCAAAAAACATTAACTGTTTATTATTAATACCATAAAAAGACTTTCAAGATTCACTGTATCAAAACGCTTCTCTTTCTGCAGCACCCTCCAGACTTTTGAGAGAAGTCAAACTCTTTTTACATACTTTCTTAAACAGTTAGGAAAAAGCTTTTCTCCTCTACTTACAGGTTCCTTTGAAAACAGTATCTGCCTGGCAAGCTGTTACCATTCAGAATTTTTAAAACAGGATATGTGTTATGGAAAGCACAGAAACGTAGTATAGAACAAGCATAATGTGACTTTAACTGTCACTGCTCATTTCTCTAGCTTTTGGTGCACGGTAATCCCAGTTTTACAAGGGTATTTCAGGAGGGCAGTTTACTTGTAGACTATTTCTTCTTGGTTTAGAATCAAGCATATTTTCATGGTGTGCAAATGAAGTTAACTAATAAACTTGGTTTTAATGAAGTTTTACTTTCCTTGATGTAGTATCATTAAAGCTTTTTGATAGCTGACCAAGTAGTTTAAAGACAAAGTATCTTATGATGAGGTATGTTCCTTCCCTGCTTCCCCCTTTTACTCAACAAGGAGTGGAGTGCAGTCCTGCACTTTTACATGTACATCAAAGAAACAGGAGGTGGAAGGAAGAAAAATCACAGCTTTTCCTCATTTGCCCACATTTTAAAGACCTTTTCTATGAAGCTGTATTTCTCCAAATCACCGAATGGGAAATATCTTTGCTGACATTTCTAATATCATCTATCTGCTCATTTAGGTTTAATTGCTTGAGAGTGAGTCCTATTTTCAGAAGGTTCTGAGCACCCTCCTTATAGATTTGGGCTGTTGCTACCTCAACACTGCAGTACACAGAATACTTGCTTATTTTTAAAGATCTCGGTTCCTAGGATTAAGTAAGTCTTTCATACATAGCTTGAAAAAAAAAAGCACATTAAAATGCAATAAAACTGAAGACTAATGCTATATAGCAGAATCTCTTATCTTAAACGAAAAAGATGTGATTATTGTGTCTTCTTCACCTAAAGTTATTTTCAAAGCACATGACAGATTCTATCTCTTTTTTCATTTCTCACTGATTTTCTCTTAAAATTTAACTTCCTAAAAGAATATTGCTTAGATTATTTGAAAACAGTAACTTAACTCTACAGAGTTTGACCTTATATTTCCTTCAAGCAAAAAAAGCTCTACATTAGATAAATCCACATACAGTATCAAATTATTAAAAGTATTTAAATGAGTCAAAGAATTAACTGAAGTCAAGACTTGTTCACACAATATTTGAATTTTAAGTTCACTTTTTCTTTCCTTTCCTCTTTCCTCTTTTATTTTTTTCTTCTTTTCTTCTTTTCTTCTTTTCTCTCTTCTCTCTTTTCTTCATGGTGACATGAAGAAAAATGAGAGCAGGAAATAAGGTCATGAAGATGTGAGTTATGAATGAGCATGTGTGTCCTCTGGCACACTGTCAATCACCAGGCTGATAACAATTCAATACAAACAGTTCAGCGGCACTTTATAACAGCACTAGTTACAATAACTCATCTCAGTTTTGACAGGCTACTTTATTTTAGAGAAAGACACATACTCTGTATGTTAAGTGTAAGGTTGGTAAGTGTCTGCAAAAAAACAAATAAAACATTTGTACATGTTGTTAAACATGTAGGAAAATCCGGGCACAGCAGTAGTTATTTACTACTCTGCCCTTAGCTACTACGTTAAAAATTTGTCTCTCCTATTAAATAACCTACAAAGACTTGTGGTTAAGATTACCATTACATTTAGAAAATTACTGTTAATTATCTGAATGTTGAAGCTCTGCATTAAACATATAATTCCAAAATTATTAAGTCCACCTAGAATAGCTCTGAGGGAGACAAATAAAAAACAATTTCAATGTAGGGAGAGATTTTAAACTCGAAATTTACATTTTCCATCGCTAAACTGGGGGACGCTGAGGGATGCATGCTACTGGATTATGAAATATTCAGCAAACGGAGGTAGCAAAAAAAGAAGAAGAAAAAACAACAACAACAAAGCAGATAACAGAACTGCAACAATCTACAGAGTAATGGTCCCAAAAGATAGGAAAATGTTAGTGATGAGTATGCAACAAGGTGAGTTTTACTTTAGGGATATGCTGCTGAAAGTGATGAGCTTACGCAAGTTCCAGTGACTTCAATGAAGATTTATGATTCTCTGCACTGATGAGAATACATTAAAAATAAGTTTCTCTCTAGTTTTTCAGAGTTATATTTTGACAGGACCCAGAAATACTATATAGTATGTCTCTGTCTTCTGTAAAAATACTTGAAAAAGAAACATCAGGCTGATCAAACGGTATCTTTAAGAAATTATTTGATTCAGGTGAAATGTATACTGCCTAAGTACATTAGTATGCATGAAAAATTGGCTTCACTTTTAAGGATAACTTACAAAATCACGTAATTGCATTTTCACAGTGCATTATAGAAAGAAGGAAAACAGCAAGATGAAACACTGATATTTCAGCTTTCAAGCTTTTTATTAGACAGTCTGCATGTATTAGTCTCAGCAGGTTTTCATAATAAGAGTTAATGACAAAGCCTATCCATCCATCCCTTTCATTTCCTCCTTTGTGGAAAAACATTAAGATGATTTTCACTTTCCAAGACATCTTTTCCCCAATTTTCATTTCCAAAATTAACATCACTGTAATAAAGGAACATGCATTTCAGCAAGGAACATGCATTCCAATGAACAAATTTGATAAATAAACTTATACCACTGACAAAATTCCTTTTTTAAAATGAACCAGTTTTGGAATTCTGGAATCTCGTAGTGAATACCTTCAGAGCATAAGAAGGCATTAACAGCTCACCCTGTCATAAGTGCTAGCACTTGCAATATTTCTAGGAGCTAAATGTCAATACTCTTTGTTCTGAATTGCTGTAAGTACTGAGTTGAGAAAAGCCAGTTTCAAAAACACTTTGATAAAAAGCGACTGGTAATTCACCTGGAGACAGGATTTTGTTTCAAGCAGGTAGGCATTTCAAGGAACAATTAAGTTGTTCATTAGCAAAGATGAAGTTATACTTTAAAAAAAATTGTTTTGGAAAAGAAATTTATACTGGGAAGGCAAGAATAATTTATTGATTTTCTTTGAATTATTTTGTGAGTATCACCTTCTTAAAACTTTGATTTATCCTGTCACAACTATTAAATCTACTAGATTTCTTTATAGCCAGCTTTTATTTACAACCGAGCAAACTCTTCTGTTTCTTGTTTGCATCTTTCTACATTCCCATGATACTCTTTCCATCAAATATACTTTTATGTGCCTAGGTTCTTAAAATACATCTTCATTCTGTATGTTATCCTTACCAATTAGAGCAGAGAAATAAAACAACTCCTCTTTGTAAAAGAGGATTGATTACTTTGTACTACTTCATCCTGTCTTCATTTCCTAGCCCTCCCAGCCCTTCTTTCTCCTCAAATGCAAAAATTTCTTCTTCATTTCTTAGTATAATCTACCTTCATTTGATTTTGGTTTTTAGGTAGCTTAAGGGATACAATTGTGATTGCTTGGAACTCATTTTTTTCCTTCAGTTCTACTGCTAAGACTGAGTAACAATAAGCATCAAAGCCATTTTACAAGACCATTAGCATTTCAAGCAACTTAGTTCCATTTTGTCTCAAACCTTGTCACACCTTTGTTTTAATCACATTTTACAGGTCTCCTCAGATTGTTCCCATCTTAGAGTTGAGGCAACTGTAATTCTCTGGAAAACCAAAGCTTGAAAGAGAAATAGTCACAGTTACAAAAACTCTAGGAAGACTCTGTACAACTGTTACAACCCTCCATAGTGCCAAACATAAGGACAGTGTGCTAAACATTGTGCAATGCTAGATTCCTTGGAGTATAAGATAAAAGTCAAACCTTTACTTACACTGACTGCCTAAACAAATGCAGAACGAATACAGTGAGAGATGTAATAAAACAGTTTATGAATCAAGATCATAAAAACACATTTGCAGAAATGAGAAAACGTCAAATCTGTCATGTGTTTCCTCCTATAGAGAATACTCTGAATACCATATTTGAAGATGTGAGACAACATCACATATCAAGTTTCAGCTTTTTATTAAGCAGCTTTAACTCTAACTCATCTTCTACACATCTTAAGTGTAAAATCAAAGAATGTCAAAATAGTGTTGATAACTCTTACCACTTCTTGTCCTTTAAGAACCATACTTTAGATCACCTTTTTTTATTTTTTCTTTTTTTTTTTTCCCCATTAATGTTCTCCTTTATCAGTTGGATTATGGAATGAGAGTAGGATTACAAACTTGTTGTCCTAATAGGAGGTGCATGCCCCTAATAACTCTAGAACCAGCGGTGACACTCATGTTGCACCCAGCGGGGAGGGAGCTGCCTAGGCACAGCCCCCTGAATGCCTTGGAAAGTCTGTGCACGCCACCAGCCACAGTGAAACTGGGACATGGGCGAAACCCGCATCTCAGGACCACAGATCTCACCAGATACTGCCAATGTGTATTTGTCCAAGATGTCTTTTAGGAGGATAGTGAAGCACCTTTCTTTTCATGTATGTCTGTGCCCATCTATTCAGGTACACTGTCTGAAATAAGTCAGATGGTGTGGAGTTGCACTTTCATTGTCTTTACTGAATGTTAACTAAAACTTTCAGCTAGGACAGAAAATATTGCTGAGCTGCATCAAAAAAGTGACACTGTCAGTTTTCTCTGTGGCCACTGAAACAGAAAGAAAATACATCTCTGTCTCCTAAAAATGAAAGAAATTAATCTGGTCTAGATGTTCTCACACTGAATCAGTGTTTAATACAAACTAAATGGAAAGATTGATAAATTGCTCGACTCAGATAAGTATCTACCGGTTTAGATACTTATTCAATATTTAATTGAATTTCAAACTTTTCAGGCAGTGGGACCAAACTTCACTTACTCTATTGGCACGTCTTATCTTGGAACAATTTATCACTGTGTGTGGCCAATCCTGGGCAAAGATGTGCTTGGAAGTGGAGCACTTTACTCTAGACACTTATCCAGAACAAGGATTGACATGAATATTCCCTACCAATCGTCAAAGAGTATCTTATGCTTTTTCAGACATATAAGAGCGTGATTACTGTCAGTCAGGTGTCATCCCTATTTTGATGTAGTGGGAGGTTCGCTGCACTTCTTTCTTTGTGACATTTACTTTCACAGCCTATTTGTATTCTATTAGAATATTCTTTTCAATTGGATTGTAGCTTTTGGGCTTGTAGAAATATAGAACAGATCCTCTGGGATATTAGATGAACTGGACAGGCTCAGGGGAATCAAAACACTAAGGCTGAAAAAAAATAGTAAGCTCTTTATATAGTGAAAGCTCAATTAAGTATTTTTCAGCTGCGCTGAATTTATCCTAAACAAAGAGACATCTTTAAGAGGAATGCTCGAGTCAAGTCTCTATAATATCTGATGGATACAACTATTTATTTCTTAGAGAATGTCAAGGAACCAGATATCTGATTTAAATTTTTAATCTGTAGTTATGAAATATATTCTCTACAAATTAAGGGCTCTCATAACTAACAGATCTTATTACATTAAAACACTTCAGTGAG
>NW_009192143.1:0-25247 GCF_000690835.1 Fulmarus glacialis | reverse complement strand
CCCTACTTCTCTCTCCAGTGGTCACCACTTTATATGTTCAAGGACATATAAAGTTATAAGTATATAAATATATATAGTATGGTAGGGATGTAGAAGATAAAAATTTGCAAACAGATTCATGAGATCTTGGTGTTTGCATTGCCAGCATAGATATGAAATATCTATGTAAGTATCCAAAAATATTTACTGAAATATCCAAAATTCAAATATTTATCCAGTGATATTCCTGAATATATCCAATATTGCTTATTGAATGTTACTACATATAGTTACATGTCTGGAAAGGAAGCTATATGGAAAGCAATAGCCACCTTTCCTCTTACAGATGCTTACTTTAGAATGAGATAAATGATACTCAAGACTCTCTCTGACATAGTGAGTAAAACCCCACCATCAACAAAGAGAGGCTAAAGTGACTGCTGCAGTGGCTGCACTGGAGGCATCTATGACTAAGTAACAGGAATCCCACCCACATTGGGACAAATTACAACTTAACAGCAGGTCCTGCGATCTTAACATATTTCTTAGAAAAGAAATCTACACACTGGTGAAAGTGCAGAGATCTCTTTCTAAGATGCCTTTCCTGTGGTAACATAGAAATAATTTGCTTACATAAAGACAAAATAATAGGTCTGAAAACAAGCATGAGAACAAGCATCAGCCACACTTCAAATATGTAAAAAATAATTTGTAATAACTTTCAACCTGTCAAACAAATGCAAATAAAACTAAGGTAGAACAGGAAATTCAGTAGCTTTTTTTCTCTTCGATTAATTTTTTGATTTTCAATGAAAATCCCTCAGGTATCCTTCCATTTCTTCCCAGTGCAGCAACTGTTACATAACCCACTTCTGGTTTATAGTTTCAGTAGTTGTGATAACCTCGATTCCCCATTTCCACTTCTTCAGTTTTTCTCTAGATGTTGCAGACAGTGCAGAAGTTCTATCTGCGTTTTCTAAATGGATTTATTCCCTACAGGCAGTAAGCACAGAGCTAATTATCAGAAGAATATAAATCTTTTTGTGTCAACTAAGGAAAGGTTGCAACATTAAAAAAGCCAAAACAAAGGAAAAATATAACCACTGAGTGACAAAATAACCGAAAATAAGAGAACTCCAAGAGATTTGTGGAAGAACATACCTTCCCCACCCCTCCTACAGCAGAAATTCAGTCTGATCATGTCTGTATGGAAAAGGATATTTTAAGATGAAGTCTAAGAAGCTTCTATGGCATCTTATATGCGCCACTGTAAGATTTGCAGCCATTAGATTGGCATACTTAAAAAATATGAACTAGATGGTATGCTTTAAGGTATTTTAGTATCATTTACCACGATGTGCCTTCTTTTGTCTTGCTACATGGTCTCCTGTACCTTTCTTCCTCATATGACCACAGCTTCTCTGGATATTATTTGTAAGATCATTCAGGTTCTTCAGCTACACACAGTAAAATATTCTTTTCCAGCTGAAAAGATTCACTCTTTAAGATTGGTGTTTTCAAGACAGCTGGTCTCTTTAGAATGGTCTTACTGCATCCCTATTGCCAAGAGATCTCAAATCTTACCTGAAGAAACATTTCATTTCTCTGTACAACAAATCTTGGTACAACTTGTAAGGAGGAGACTGCAATTTGTATAGAGATTAAATTCCAGATGTACTGACTTAAACAGACTGTACTATTGACCAAGGCAAAGTCTAAGATTAAAAATGTGCAGACAGTGAGTCAGGGGTGGATTTTCATTAGTTGTTAATTTCTTTCCATAGCCCACACACTCCTAAAACAGCTAGGCTGGAAAAAAAAGAGAGAACTCTTATTCTTTTAGTAACACTTGAAGAAAACAGCTGGTATATAACGTGTTAAAGGGATGGAAATACACGTAAATCATTTTGATAACATACTCCCTCTGAACTCCCATTGAACACAATTCTGAACTGAATCACACTGTCAAAATGCTCAGAATAATGTTGTGCACAGCAGAATCCTTCAATTCTAATGAGTATTTCCATGTCATAAATAACAAGAGTCTTCTTCTGTTCGCTGATCGATGAAATGAATTAGATGGTTCACGTATCAAAATTTAAATACTACCTCTTCTGGATCACTGTGGAAACTTCTATTTAAAGAACCTCTTCTCCCATACAGATCAAACTAAATTAAACTAGAAAACAGTAAGATACTAAGTTGTGCTATTCAGCGGAAGGAGTGGAAGGCAACAGTGAGCAGCTGAGGGGAAGACCAAATAACATCTAAATACAGGCTGCAGATTTTCATTGGATAAATGACAGAGTAGCTTTATCATACTGTCCTGGTTTTGGCTGGGATAGAGTTCATTTTCTTCCTAACAGCTGGTATAGTGCTGCGTTTTGGATTTAGTATGAGAATAATCTTGATAAACACACTGATGTTTTAGTTGTTGCTAAGTAGTGTTTACACTGGTCAAGGACTTTTCAGCTTCCCATGCTCTGCCAGGTGCACAAGAAGCTGAGAGGGAGCACAGCCAGGACAGCTAACCCAACTGGCCAATGCGGTATTCCATACCATATGACATCATGCTCGGCATATAAAGATGGGGGAAGAAGAAGGAAGGAGGGGACATTCAGAGTGATGGCGCTTGTCTTCCCAAGTAACCCTTATGTGTGATGGAGCCCTGCTTTCCTGGAGATGGCTGAACACCTGCCTGCTGATGGGAAGCAGTGAATGAATTCCTTGTTTTGCTTTGCTTGCGTGCACAGCTTTTGCTTTACCTATTAAACCGTCTTTATCTCAACCCATGCATTTTCTCACTTTCACCCTTCCGATTCTCTCCCCCATCCCACCAGGGGGGAGTGAGCGAGCGTCTGTGTGGTGTTTAGTTGCCGGCTGGGGTTAAACAACAACACATACCCACACTTAATAGAACAAGTAATATTTTTAGCTGCCTAAACGAGATGGTATAAATGTACAGAAAACAAGTCTAAACAAATTGTTTAAAAGCTGAAAGATGATTCATGTTTGTGCCTTATTTATTGATTCAGCCAAATACAGATTGAGTGCCTGGTCCATTTCATTATAATTTCAAACATCAAAACACAGTTTTCAATAAACGGAGAAGTTAGTTATATAAAATGAATGGTGTTGTACAATTGCATTAGCCTAAGTTTCCACTATGGTTTCATATGACCTTTCCAGAACAGCTGCCTCCTCTTACATTTCAATGAGAAGAGCAATTGACATCCAAAAAATGTTCACAATTATTAATCATAAAATGGCACCTGTGGTATCAAACTTCCTCCTACCATTATGAGAAATGTTTGGTGACATTTAATGGTTTATAGAAAAGAGATGATTTTGCAAGGAAACAAAAATAAGGTTATTTGCACTCTTTTGTTCTCCACAGTTTTAATTGTTTTCCTGTTATTGTGAGTGTTAGAATTAAAGCTAGTTTAAAATATTTCACTGTATTTTTATTCAATGACTGCTATCCAACAAACAAAATTTTCACTAGAATGTTTTCCATTATAAGAATTTTGTTTTTTTCACTTGCATGATTTTGAAAGTTAAGCAAAACTATTGGTCTTATAGTTTTCATTTATTATGAAAATCTGAAAAGCATCCACATGATTTTTTCACAGATATAGTCTCAAGGGTTTTTTTTGTTTTGGTTTGGTTTGGTAGGTTGTGGGTTTTTTTGGTGTCCTCACTCTCTTTAGAAAACAAGACCCCAATTCTTCTAAGAAAATCCTCATATTTTGACCACACCCAGTTATTCTTGGTCCACATTAGAGCCCAGCATTACAGCTAAAGATTAAATAATTCTCCTTATTTGTTAATTCCATAAGATTCACACTTATAATAAAGGTAATTTTAAAGAATTTTCATTAGCCTTTGAAAACTTTCTATGTCATCTAAAATGCCTAGAGCTAAATAAAAATTAGTATCACAGATAGATTAAGAGCCTCAACTAATCTGATATGTGGGAGATAAGAAATGCAGTTTCTGGTGTTCATTTCTTTCTTTTAGTACTGCTGAAGGCAAAATCAAATATACTCTGCAGACCACACAGGTACACCCACATATTCCAGGGACTTAATGCAAATGGTCTTTTTAATTCCTGATTTTAGTAGTACTACAATATTATCTCTCATTACTTCATTAATTCAAACAGAAAATCACATTAGCATGGTTTCTTCAGTCTTAAGAGTAGTACTAAAATTCATTATATGAGCTCCTTGTTTTTTTGATTTTGCAGGTATGGCCTGGCAAAACTTGCAGGAACAAGTTACAAGAGAATGAGGCAAGTGGGAAGTGCTGAGGGTAGCTGGACAATCTGAGGTGTGTGACCGAACATAAAGGCCTGTCGAAAGAATTTGAGTCTAAAAACCTAGATAAGAAACTCCTACGAATAGACTATGGGGTTTCCATGAGTCTGCAGGCAATTCATGTCTGAGCTGCAATGACCCTTTCATAGGCAAACAACACAAAGTTAGCAGGTTATGGAAAGGTTTGTCTCCATGGTAATTAAGATGGGAAGAAACTGAAGTCTCTCAAAGCTCCCATTACATTGACGTTATTAGTCTCTGCTGCAAATGATAACTGCTCTCTACCACCATGCTGGATGTCAGTGCATGCAACGATAAGACAATTCTACTTAAAGCAGCCTTTCATCTTTCATTTAATTCACCATTACATAATGCAATGGGGTCAACCTACAAATACTCATACAGATTATTACAGTCATAAATATAGGTACTAAAAAATACCCAGTCTGACTCTTGCATGAAATGAATTGGAATCAGATACTTCAATCTTTGTGAAATAAATTACAGCAAATACAGAAACACAACTGTTTTTTTTCTTCTGAAGCTACTGTGGATTCAGAACTGAAGGCCAGAAATTGAAAAAAAATTCTGGAAGCATAAAAATTATGCTTCATGCAAGACCCTTTATTGATTCATCATAGTAATTTTAAGTACACTACAGCTTGATACTGCAACGTGGCAAAGATGAAAGATACCAGAAACTAGAACATCTCCAAGACACTAAAAACAAACTGTGAATTAAAAATAAAAGTTGCATTAAAGGAGGATAAAACTGGAAACAAATTAATGTTCTACAATGAGCACTAGTGCTACACCAGTGCTTGCTGAAGTTTTGCTAGTATAACATCTGTTCTGTTCAGTCTGTGTCTGACAAAAGGAAGATACTTTCTCAGTGGAAGACCACGGGGCCTTGGGGTATAACAAGAGATGAGAGAGGAAAAAGGAAAAAAGAAAGGTCTTCCACCTTTTCTGAGGTTAAACGGAACTCCTAGAAATGTTCAGTGTGGTTTTTTTAAGTGAACTTGTTTATTGGGCAAATTAGATACTGTCTTGGGATTTCACATCTGATCAATGTTATATGCTTTCTAAAAGATATCAGCAGGCACCACGTTACACAGTGCATTTTTTTTTTTTTTTAAGTATATGTTAATTAAATTTCTAAATTTACCTATTTAGAAGAAGAGATATGAAAAACTAATAAAAATGCTCAAAGTTCAATGTTATGCCTCTATCATTTAGACAAAGTCTTATTGTTTTCATAAAAATATGTCTCTGTTTCACAGCTGCTATATAAAAAAGATCTGATTGTGATGTCCGTTGCTTCAATAAAAATCATTATGCAGCAGCTCTATGATCCTTAAAAGAACTCTGCCCTGAGACACACTTAAATCACAACTTCCGCTGTTGAATGTCTGCCCTGAAAAGTGTTAGAAAAGAGCAAAAGAAGTGTTACCTGCGAAGATCCCAGAGATGCTTCAAAGCTTCATATGCTAAAAAGCAGCAATGTAACCACCATCATTCTGTGAGGCTAGAGCTGACAAATCAATAAAGTAAATCACTCCTAGAGATCTCTGATCTGGGGAATAAGTTCAGTGAAACAACACTGGAGAACTGTGCACTGTGGAGGAGACTGAAAGTGCATTTTTCGTCTATGTCACATTGTGCAATATGGTGCCAGGCTGGGATAGAAAATAGGATAGTGGTATTAGCCCTGAGAGGCAGGGCTTGTGATTCAGGTGTAATGTTACAGGATATTGTTGTGTTGCTTCGATGATTCGGTATGCATCGTGCTGTCTAAATCTGTCAGCCTGCTCAGTTTTTTAACCAGGCACTGCCCTGCCTGACAGAGACATGACCTTAGTCACACTAATCCTTTACTACTCATTGTCCTCATCTCCGAAGTGAGAAAAAGTCAAAGTTCTCAAAGAATCTAAACAAAAAAATGCTTAATAATTCACATACAAACAATTTCTCTTATATGTGTTTTCTAGAAACATGATGATTTTAAATCACAAATCCTCTGATGACCTCTTGTCTTCATGAGCAAGATTCCAAAACACAAGGGTGACTCCTTAACCCTTCTTCAAAATATTTTTTTTCCTTCAAAGCACGTCCAAATGTATTATTCCAGCTCACCAACTCTTTGGAACGAATGCTTACATCTGGTTGCAGTATAAGAATACAATGAATTATATGCTTCTGATAATTCACAGTTAAGAAGATTGAAATAACTTCCTAATGTACTCATCCGAGAAAATAAAATGCACTGAATGGTGCCTGCCCTTATCTATGGTTGTGCATATTTGTTTGTCCTTTCTATGTAAACTGTTTTTGAGAAATGATGCTTCCACTGAAAACTGACTTATTTTTACTTAATCATTGTCTCAGTCTCAATTTACTTGGAGGTATGCTTATGTCATGGGGTCAAAATCAGACCTACAACAACCCTGTTTGAAACCGCCTAAAAAGAATCTTTCAGATTCTGCATTCAATTCAGGAAATATAAATACAAAATTATCTTGCTCTGGGAAGTAAAGCTGCCATAAAAGTTAATCTTCCTTTCTTTCTTGACAAGTAATACTGTATTTCACAGTATCCCCACAGATTTCCTCTAAAGCTCCTGGGACTAAGGTAGTACTCCCTTACTCTCACTCATTAGTCAGGTCAGACATTTCATTGACTCAAATACAACTTTTAATAACAGTTCACAGGTCAACAATGGGAGTAAAAAGTTTAAAACTGTGTCACTTTTGAGAGCTATAGATACTCATTAAATAAAGGCCCTTCACCCTGTGCTGTTATGTGGAACCAAATTCTCTTGAATGTGTATTTTGCTGGATTTAATAAAGGAAAACTACTTAAAATAAACAAACTACTAGGATTCAAAGGAAAAAAAGATACATGTAAGCTACTGAACATATAGCTAGATATGTTCATATATCTATTTCACCCATATACAAATACTAGAAAATTTTACACTTCTGCATTAGATTTAAAGAACTTCTCTAAAAGGTTTTTTATGTTTTAAGAGGGCAAGTGAAAAATCTACATGTTTTCTACGTTGTTTGGAGCATGCTTTGAAGTTCAGCAGACTCTGAAGTAAAACATTCAAGCAAATCTTTGAAAATTTAAAGTTTCTTCCTCTAGCTGCACGGAGGTCAGATAATCTGCTTTGAGGCTACCTGAACCCAACAAAATCTATAACTTCTACATTAATGTGAGGAGTTGATCGTTTTTCATGCAGCCAGTGAGAAGAATCAATGTAGAAATACACAGTCTATTTTAAGCTGCGAGGTAGCGTAAGTTGTTTCCTCAGACTTTATTCCTGAGTGACTTCCCATAGAAGTAGGGTCAATGATATTGATTTGTGAAAATTTCATTTTAAACTACTGAGTTCTAGAAATACAAATGTCCAGAAGATATTAGGTAGCACCTGCAGCATCTCTGCTGCAGGTTTTCCTGTCAACAGCTTGGGACAGTAGGCTGTTCCACTAAAAATAATCAGGGAATTACAAAAACCACCATGCGTCATCCATACCTGAGCTGTGGCACCTGCTAAACTATACATTTCTACAGTACTAGCCCTCTCCTCTCCTCTCCACCTTAGGCCAGCTAAAATCAGTTACAATATCAAGGGAACAACTGTGACGGCTTCCAGCTTTTGCTGACAAGCCGCAGCAACCAGGGAACAGGGTCTGTGCTGCATCAGCCCTGAGCAGCTGGAGGACGTTGGCTGCTGGCTCCAGCTGCCTGTCGCCCTGGCCAGGTTAGTCTGTGGCTGCGGCGGTGTCAGTGGGGCCCTGCTTCGCTTGCCATGAGCTGGCCAGGACTTCTTGTCCTCCTGAATATCATTATGTCTTTGCTCATTTGTAACTGGATGGAATTAATTAAATGCCTGAGTAAGGTCCACTGGAAATTCCTAATGAGATCCTGTGTATATTGTCCTTGTCACAGTCAGCGGAGGTAGTTACTAAAGGCAGGTTTCATCCTCCTTATACATCTGCATATTTCTTTTTAGAGGCTTGTTTCAAATCCTTGAAAGAGGCCGCCTCTAACTCTATTAAATCCTAAATTATCTTTTTTAATGACAATGTCAATATGCAGGGCAATTAACATTGATCCCACAAAAATTATCTTCAACAAGTTTTTTTATCCTTTGATTGTTGTTCCTTTCCCACTGTGGTACCTAAAACTTGATTCTTTTTTATGACAGAAACAACTTAAGCAGCAGTGGGAAACATGTTCAGATGAGCTGAACAATAAAATGTACCATTCCTTTCACCTAAGAATTCTTGCTTGCCTCTTAAGAAGCACCTTTAAAAATAACACTGTTTCTTCTGACTCGTAAATTAAACTGGTATTGAGTGCCAGTGAGGAACCCCACCGTCACTGCTAAACCAGGCATAGTGAATATGCTGCACTTTAGCTTCAGAATATCTCCTACAATGGAGTGTATTCTCTTACAACTGCCACAGAGAAGATTAGAAGTATCTCAAAATCTCACTGTAGTAGCAAAGTTTTGACTAGTTATTTCCAGATCCTTTCTGGTAATATTCTGTTTGCCTGGTGAGATTTTGCACTGCTATTAAACACTTCGTAATTTCAATTTAGATGGACGGTAAGTTGGACATTGCAGTCTCCATAAATAGCTGTAATGTCAACATCTTTCATTTGCATAAATGTTGAGGGGATTGATTTGAAGAATACTGTATTTTTGCAACTAGTTCAACGGCCCATCATTTTGATATTGGATTATTATCCATATGCAGAAAGGTTTATACGAAGAACATGTAGTACAATTTGAGGAGAAAAAAAAAACAGTAACTGCAGAGAAATTCCCTTCGAAAATGAATTTGTTTTCTCTAACTGCAAACCTTAACATAAAAGTTCATGCTTGGCTATAGTATCCCTTTTATGATCCTGCAGTTTTACTGGGTATATCATAATCTGAGATACTACTTTAGTAGTATGATAGACAATATTCTTAAGCTTCCTGAATGTGGACAAGCAATGTGAATATTAAAAGAAGACACCAATACATACCATGAACTATGATTTTTTTAAAAAAATGGCTTTTTACTCTTGATTAGCATTTTTATTCCACTGTAATTTTCAGGAGGAGGAGAAATGTCTTTCTCATTCTGCCTCCATACGATATTTCCTCATCATGTTGTTCATTACTGTGCCATTGGTGTGTACGGTGTTCACTCTCAGTTCAACTTTTAATGGATGTGATGACTTTAGCTAGAGACAGTTTGCTGAGTTGTCAAACTTGAGATGGTAGATTCCTTCCCAGGTCATCTCCTCTTCCTTGCTTTTTCAACTAATCACTATCTACCGATCTGCTTTCACTGACATTAACTTAGATTTAAATCAAGAGATACTCAAACTGCATGGAAATATATTGGTATTGCAGTTTGAACTAGCAGGAGAAGCTTCAGTGTGACTTCCCATGACTACGCATTGTTTAATTAGATTTTATTCATACAGACACTGCTAAACTGAAACTCTAATTATAATATTGACTTACGAATCCTTATAAGCAACATAATGGGTAAACTAGGCTGATCTGCAGAACAATCCCAGATACAATAATGAGAATAATTTTTCTTATCTCCATGTAGAATTCTTGCCTTCATTAAAAAAAATTGAATAAGAATAATAAATCGTTACTCAAATGTCTTCTATTTACACTGCCTTTAAAAATCTCTTTAAGCTCACTGGAGACAAGAATTTAAAATAACATAAAAATAACGTCTGAAAAGTTTATTAGGATAGTAAAATTAGGTGAAAATAAGAAGAGGGCAATGTCTCACTGTAATAAGAATAAAAGAAAGAGAAAACTTAAAGACTATTCCCAAAACCTAGAGAAAGGAAATATATTAACAATCGTGATCTAGAAAATTCCATAAAAGTCATATATTTGAATATTATATTTCAAAAAAATATTAAAAATTACAGTAGAAAAGAATCTCTACAGGCTCTTATCAACAGGGATAACTGTCTAGTAAAACTCCGCTCAGGTCAATTTTCTAAAAAATAATTAAAAAATTAAAACCTTTTGTCCCTCCTGAGGGTAGAAAAAATAATTAAGAATTTTAACCACTGGACTTGAACCCTTCAGAGACAATATCCCAACAGAGAATAAATGTCTCTTTTTAACTCATTTTAGGTGGTGTGGTTTGTTTGATTTTCTTTTATTTCACTTCTTTTGTCTCTTGTTTAACAGAAGTATTTGCATGTGTATTATTAATTTTACTGCATGTAATAAAATGAGATATAATTATTTTTCTGTTTTTAAGGCAACTGTCCATGCTGCAACATACTTAATGTGATAAGTACTGTACGCAATCAACAGTGATAATTTAAGTGCAAACTACTCACACATACCTAATGCAGCTGCTATTCGTTTTCCACTAAAGTTAGTTTGCAAGTTAGTTTACAATTAAAATAAAGCAATCCTAAAATGCTCATAATTACAATATTTGGGTGCTACAAGGTACACCTTTGAGTAACGCAATGAGAACATAATTTGAACTTTGAGTTAAAAAATGTTTATTTTTGCACCATATTCATTGTAATAACGGGGTCTATTTTTGTTTTCATTTTTGAATGCATGTTATTTTCAAACAACAAATTTATTTTTTTTAATCAACTTGCCTCCTTTATGGATTTGAGCTTTTCTAGGAAAAATAGCTGTATAAATATATCTCATTAACTATACAGCTACTTGATGAGTGGCCTGTTGTCATTTGTAGGTGTTTGGACTGATCCATGAAAAAGTCTCCTAATGGCCGTCAAAGAGCTCATTGTTTTTGTATTTCAGACAGACTTAGCCTAGGTTGTGTCTTTAGATGTTAAAGACTATTGAAATGTTTTATCTTCCAGGCTTTTGAATTAGTCTTATAATATCCAGAACATTTGAGAAACAATTTTTAGCAATTTATTTTCAAGGACAAAATATGATTTATCATTAAAAGTTAAGGCAGTCAACGTGTGCATTGGAAATAAAACAGAAATTTTAGCAGTTCACCAAAATAATTTCTATCCCAAGATTTTATTAGAGATATTGAAAAAAAAGAAGTTAACAGACAAAATAAATTGCACCATGATTTATACTTGAATAGCCAGAACTCCCTGCACAGATACAGGTAAGCACAAATACACAAACTCTAATTGTAAAGGTTTCTACTACATCTAGAAGTGGTATATTTGGTCGTTGTAATGGAACACCATTAAAATGCACAATACCATTAAAATGCACAATGGCATTAAAATGCATAGCATGCACAGGAAGGTGAAATATATGCTTTTGCTACACTGATCATTAATTTCTACATTTTACTCAGAATCATATTATGATTTAAAACTTGCTTTTACAAGCATTTAATCCTTTTTCTTTTTAATAAACAACAAATGCAACAGCCAATTTTCAAGGAACGTATCAGTTTTCACTTGTAATTGAATAACTAGTTTTTTCTTTTTTTATAATTGTTTGGTCATCCCACATTTAGTGAAGAAAATGCCATTTCTAAAGAAAATTGATTATATATTCTATACCTGTCTACATAAAACGATAAATAATTTGAGAGTCATATTTTTGCAATTTATTCTCACTTTGTGCAGGTTGCTAATTCATTTTTTTTGGTGGATGTCATCCCATCAGAATGATAGGGTTGTATACTGATAGCTACCAATAGGGATGGCAGCAAAATATGATAATAGCTCTCACATGGAGAATATCAAAGAGAAAGGTACTGTATGTGAAGAGGGAAAATGGAAAGAGGTTTTAAAAAGATTTTCCATGGCTTTTCAGAGAAACTTCTTTTGGAATAGAAATGGTAAAAGCATTTTTAAGAGCCTAGAATAATAAAAACCAGTGCTGAACTAGGAGGCACGTGGGAGCTTTTCCAGTCTACAAGCCAAAAAACAGAACGTCAGAGTGCCGAAGCACTCTGCTGGAGGACAAACACCCTTACAGATATCAGATATTAAAAAGAAAAATTTTTTATTTATTACCTTGATCAGAACCTGAATATGTCCCATGCCTGTTGATGACTTGAAGTACCAGAAACTCATCACACAAGTCCTACTTGATTCTTTCCATCTGGAACTCTTCACATGGGCTTTTTCATTTTTTAGGCCTATTGCAGTGGCCTCAAGATACAGGAATTGCCCTGAAATTAAATCATGTATTACTGAAAAATTGTTTTGGACTTTCAAGTTAGATTCCAAAACTCAGCAAAGTAAATGCAGAGACATACAAAGTATACTTCCATGTAAGTCCTATACTAGTGAACCTCGGCTTAGGGTAAAAAATGACCAGATCACATTCCTTGTGTACTTGTCATATCAGGAATAAACTGGGAGCGGTTTGAGATTTGGATGGGCCTGTGTAGAAGAGCGAGCATACTTCCATGTTTCCCAGCTACTCTGATTACATGTCCTTGCCCAACAGCATTAGTTGCTATTTTGACAGTACATCATACAGTAGCCACACCGAGATAAATGTCAGGATGAAGTTTTCTGAAAGATAACCTTCAAAATAGCAAGTCACACTATACAAAAACTTGTGAAACAGGAAAAAAACCTTCATACATTTATAAATCATTAGGTATCCTAATGATTCATATTACCTTTGGCCATCTGTACTCCTTCATGTATAAATATTAACTTACACTTAAATTCTTTAGTCGGAGGAAACTGCAAAAATAGATGCCTACAGTTAATCTTTTCCAACACTGATATGATCCTTGAGATTCCCGTTTTTATTTTTAATCAGAAGTATAATAAATTCTGCAAGTTTTCAAATTCATTTTTTTCCTTTGTACTAAAACCAAATGTGTAGTTCACATAAACATAAATGTAGTATAAAAACCACACTGTTAAATTATAATTGCACATCTACTGAAGTTTGTATATGAATTAGAGAAAAAAATTTACTTCATAAGAGATAGAGTAAAATGGATTCATTCTAACTTTGACACTTCTCTGGCTAATTTACAACCATAGATATTTCCCATAACATTATGGGATGAGAAATTCGCTTTTTCCCTGAGGTCAAGCATATATTTAACACGTGTAGTGACATATTCATGATAATATTTAAAAAAAAAATATAATTAGAAAATGCAAATGAACTTATTTTTTCTACATCTGCTCTCTTGTGTGTTAAAAAAGCCATGCACATAAATACTACAAGATATCAAAAGCATGCCATATCATGGCATCGATGCCTGCTAGGAAGACGTGGCTAGACTGGGTTGAGTGCTGGGCATGTTGTTTGTTAACGCCTGTTTAATACTAGGCAAATGACTTCTGTTTGGAGGAAACCAAACCAAACCAAACCAAACCAAACCAACTCAAAAAACTTTCATCGTCTTCTTTGGAAGGAAACTTGACTGACTGAGGTGGCAGACAAGAGACACTCTGAAAGGCCCCTTGATCTGAATGACTGGGACCAGCACTGTGGGACAGTGAGCTGATCACAGCTACTCAAGCTTGGCTAGGAAGTAGTAGGGCAAATCACTTAATTCCAACCAAATAATGTAATTCTATTCATAAGCAAATTTTCAACTTTTTAGTGTTGAACAAGGAGGTGCTAATAGGGGAGTTGGAATTAAGCAATTGCTAGATATAAGCTCAAGAGCTGTGGTTTTGGAAGTAAGTGCTGAAATTCGTCTTTGTACAAGGACTGATCACTGAATACTGCAGTATTCTCTACCACATATGACAAAATTTTAACAGCTGAGCTGAATTTTGTTTTGGTTCTCTCATGATGAAGACAATTATTAAGTGCTATCAGTTCTAACAATATGGCCAGATACCACCTTCACCTTGAAATATTTGAACACATTAAAATTGTGAAAAGTGAAATTAGTTCTAAATATATTATTTTAGAACACAATTTCAAGACTATAGAGCAGCTCTTGAGAAAGAAACGGAGACTTTGACCTGTTTGATCACTCACCACAACAAAAACACTTAACTTTCAGATTATAAGGTAAATTTCCAGGCTTGAGAATTAGATCAAGAGTAATTTTATTCATATGTGGAGTGGATTCAACATATGTACCATGGAGATACATAAATCTGTGTTCTAACAGAACTGGTTATTTTAAAAGCCAAATGAAAGACAGGAACACATTGGAGGGCAGTTCTCTTGTACTACATCTTACTTTGAGATGAGTAAAACGCAGCCAGGCTGGACTGTCTCAAAATTTAAAAACATATGAACACATAATCTTTGTGAGTATTTGTGCCTGTTTCACCCTCGGTCACCTTGGCAAGCTTTCACTAGCCCCTGAGTTTCTACATATCTTCAAGTAAACTTTGGCTTTATTGGGTTTTGTCTTTCAGCAGTTCATGTAAACATTCAACAACTACTAAATACAAGTCCCATGCTTTTGTGCAACTCTTCTGTGGAATATTTCAATTTAAGATCAGTTCTGAGCTCAGCTTCGGTAACATCTTTGCCTGAGCTATGGGACCTTCAAAGGCAGAGGATGGAGGCACGGAGCTTGTGGCAAGAACAAGAACAGATAACTGGGTGCTTTGGCCAAAACAAACCAGGAGCAGCACTGCCACTAACAAAGGAAGTTTTTTTATTTAAATTTATTTGTTTAAAATTACCTAAAACTAAACTATGAATAGTCACCATGGGTAACTTTAAGCTTCCTGGAAATGAGCTCAAGCTCTGGAGGAGCTGGACCCAGTGGATCTCAGAGCTGAGCTAATTCACCCTTGCAAGCTGCAGCCAGACCAAATGCCTCCCTCCTGACAAGTAACAAATTACCTCGCTTGACTCATACAGTGATACTTAAAGGAAAAACAACTGAAAATCAAATTTTCCTAACTTAAAGTAATTTTATGACAGTAATTAATATTTTGATATTGTTACACATTTAATTCATTAAATATAACACCCTGATTACATGTGTCAGAACCCCCCTGCTGCCTGTGAAGGGAGGTATGAGAAGCTCCACGAAGACAATTACATCTCATTTGTGAACTGAAAACATACCAGTTTTATTTCCGAACGTGTGGTCCCCGGGAGCTCTAAGACTTTGAGGTGAGCTGACCCCTAGCACCCAGTTAAAATTGTCTGCCAGGGAATTTTGCCAGCCACATCTGCCGTTCTCAAAGGTGCAGGAAGTTCCGCATTCACTCTCATCTGTATTATCTCCACAGTTGTCTTCAAAATCACAGCTTTGTTCTGGTCTGTAACACTTGCCGTTCTGACATTGCAAATAGCCATGTGAGCAGGAGCCTGAAAAGAGAAGAATGGGGGTGTCCTGGTGAATCGCACTGCCATGCATGCAGCAAGGTTACTGGAAGGTTACATCTAAGACAGTTTGATATTTTGGAGGAGGAGGGTGGTCCAGAGCAGTTTTATTAAAAGCCTTTGGTTCCCCTGAAGTGCCAATCCATTATCAGTTTATTTCTTTTGTATTTTGTCAAAAGAGTGCCTAAATAAATGACTGTTTCCCTTGCAAAGCCTTTGAGGGCAAGTTCCAGCCAGGCATTCCTTCACTAACAAAGCTTTCCAGTCTGACTTAATTGCTGACATTCTCCTTTCATGTGGTGTAGGATTAAACCATTTCATTTTAGCTGCAAAGTTGAGCTTCGTTTAGCAGCCCCAAATTGGAAGAAAAAGCTTTTCTATTTTAACTACAGAGGTTTGCCTTTTAATGGATTTCTTTTTTTTTTTTTTTTTTTTCAGACGAGTTCAGTGGGGTGATGTTGTCCTTTTTGTGCAGTATTCCTGGCATTATTGAGGGATAATTCTGCTATTGTACAGCCTAAAAATTGTAGGACTCATTTCACAGGATCCATTTCCAAGCTTCGTGTTTTCATTTCAGATCAGTTTCTGCAGGGCTGTGGATAAAAAGCAGCCCCTTCAGTACATTCTCTAATCGGGAAGGGAGACACAAAATTCTGAAATGGACCCTCCCTATTTCCTTCTTCCGTTCTGCTCTGACAGAAATAAATGCACAAGCATAATTTTATTTAAAAATAGGAGTATCACCATATTAGCTCATCAGACATAAAATTAAAATATGCACGTGTATGAAAGTTGTACAAGTATGGGAAGAATTTGAGCTAATTGATACTGTAAATCACATGGTGCTAAAACCATGTTTCCATTACCACTACCTTAATTTAAAGGAGGGTCTGATGGAGCTAAATTAAATTCACATAAGGCTGGATTTTATTAAGAGGTCAGAATAACAGATTTATTAACAAAAAGAAAATAAGAGATGGGGTATTCAGTTGGTGTGTTGGCAACCTCCATCTCTAGGACTTTGTTTATGCCAGACTCTAAATTACAAATGCCCCAAACTAAGTGATAAAGCATCGCCACACCCCTTTGCTGTAGGCTTTGGGTAAAGT
This sequence comes from Fulmarus glacialis, assembly GCF_000690835.1. Lineage (NCBI taxonomy): Eukaryota > Metazoa > Chordata > Aves > Procellariiformes > Procellariidae > Fulmarus > Fulmarus glacialis. Next base: position 8,556 of record NW_009192143.1, on the reverse strand, counting down.
GAAAACAAGCCTTGAATCACTAGATGTTAGCTAAAGAAAACAAGCATTAACCCCTCTTTTTTAAGTAAAAAATCCTCCTAACACATACTTATTAAAAATAAATAAATAAATGCAAATAAATATTGGAATACCATAGAAATATCTAGCAAATTTTCCAGGGAAATTATTAATTTTTAATTCCTGATTTCTTAGTAACAAAGAAGTATGTATCATGTTTGCTCTAGAACATTGTGTATGATTCGGCTTTTAACAGTTGCTCAGAGAAAGGAGAAAAAAGTCCTGAACAGAAAGAAGCAAGCCGGAATAAAAGTCTGACAATGACTCAAAAAGTCAAGAACATCAGGCAAAGGTTTCCAGAGCTGGAGACAAGGAAAATGGGTAGGCTCTGATTGGAAGAAAAAGACCTGTTTGAAGTTCACAGTTACAAGGTTATGAAAGCATCAGTGTGATTTTTATTAGTACACAATCTCTGAAAATGGTCCTGGCCAAAGGAATGGAGTAATCGTATCGATGTATCAGTCAGTGTCTAATTATTGCAACCTGCAAGACACTTGGAGTCCATCAGAAACTTCTCCTCTCTATCAATCTGCTTTCAGAATTTCAATTGTTGTTTCCCAAAGGGCGACAGAGATTTGTTATAAAATTGCTGCCTAATTTAAATGGCATCTAGTTTTAGGAGCTAGTTATTATAACCCTACATTCCTTTTATTGTGATTGCACTGAGAATTTAAGCAAAAAAATTATTTTGTCAGCAAACTAGGAATTTAAATTTCAGGACACTGTCCATGCTTGGAAATACTTTTCCTTGCTGTTCATCATGATCAATAATTGCAATAACTATTGCATTTTGAGATCCCTTTGTAGCATTGCCTCCAATTTCAGGTCAAAAAAAAAAGTGGAGTTGAAAAGTGGAAGTCTTTGTTTTCTGAGGAAAAACAAAAAAATCCATCTTGAACACTGGCATGAATGAATCTTTTCAAGCATGTGTAATGAATGATGTTACACTGTCTAACAGAGTCTGTAACGTGACTTGTTTCTGGATGTACTTCCATAGTATGTTTTCTCTTTAAATGACATGTTTCTAAGGCTTTATAACTGTAAAAAAAAAAAAACCCAAACCTTATAAGAAAAGGTTTTTTTTGAGCTCTCTTCCTTTCTTCCCTACTTTTTCTCAATCCTAACAATCCAAACACTCTGTTATATAGATGCTTGTGGGTATAATAGAGATATTTAATTGAGAGGAACTTCTCCTTAGCAAGGTTCAGTAACTTTTTCCTCCAAGCAGTGTTTCTTAAAGATTATTAGCAGGTGGACTTTTTGCCCTATGTGATAACTGCATCAACACACTAGGCTGCAGTGGACCCAAAGGAGCTGTTATTGTCTTTCAGATCAATAATCTCTGAATTGAGGAGGATTTACACAAAAGAGGAAAACAGCTGCACCAGTCAATAATCCCCTTGTTTTATATACCCTGACCAAAATCCACAGATGGAACTTTTTTATTTTAAAATATGTAATTAGGACAAGGACTAATCCTTTATTTTATAACGGTATTTCTCTTCAATGTATTTTGAAAAAAACACTCCTGCAAACATCAAGGGAGAAAATAATCTTAATTTCAGCAGAACTGAAATATGATTTATCTTCTACATCAATGAACTTTGAATAGTAATAAAGATAACATGGTATATAGGTTACAACATTGAGGCAGAATAGCAATAAATTACAGAAAAGACATTCACATTAAGAAACAGTATCCACAAGTCTTATTCATGTAAGCTTCAAACTCTGTCAAGAATGGTTGTGTTCTCAAAGAAGTAATTCCAGAGGGGAAAAAATTATTTTTTAATCTTTGAAACCATAGCCTGCGTCACAACAGGAATTTTCTGTGAGGCAGCTAATTTTTATATCACTCTATATCACAGTAATAACGTTATTGCTTGTTTAGCTCCTCTCTGAAAATAAATTAAAATAAAATTTTAAACCCTCTAAAATAAATTAACTCCATTAACGTATGATAAGCTGATGCACAAGCACCCTTTTATTTATTCTTTTATTTTACTTTAGCAGATGGAGATATTTGAGAAGGACTTGGTTTTTTCCGCTATCACTTAAAAGGTCTTAAGAACTTCAGATGATCTTCCTACATCTGTGTTCAGAAACACCTTATATTTAAAGCTAATTTTTTTTATCACCTAAATTCTTTATCAGTTGTTTGTTTCCTCCACAATATTTAGGTTACCTTTTATTTCAGAATGTTTTTCTCTCTCATCCTTCTCTTTATGCAGGTAATAATTATTCTTTCATCTTTTTTTGATGCCTCTCATTACTTTACCATTAAAATCCATTACAAGTTCTCACAAGGTGTTTGCACTCATATCTGAGTATGCAATCATTTCATTTTCACTGAATATTGACGAAAACAAATTGTGTCATATTTGCTTGGAATGGCCATGAAAGATTCCTTATGGAATTGTCTGATTACACACTTACATTGAGTGACCAAATGGAGCTCAATTAATGTAATTTATCAGAGACAAGCTTTAGAAATAGCTTGATCATGTTCTGTAATTACTTGTAAGAAGACAAACACTGATAACAGGAAGCTCTAATCTAGTAGAAAAAAACCCAACATTACAAGATCCAGTGCTGGAAAATTGAAGTTAGTGAAGTTCAAATTAAAATAAAATGATTGAGTAATTAAGCATTGAACAGATAACCAAGGAATGTGATACATTCTCCATCAGCTAAGGGCTTTAAATAAAGATTGATTTTTTTCCCAAAAGATGTGCTTTAGCTTAACTAAAAATTATTTGATAAATCAAGGAAAACTCTAGATGAAAACCTGGTTAGTTTATACAGGAGGTTAAATTATATGTTAATAGTAGTGCCTTTTGGTTTTAAAAATCAAAGTGCAGTTGGGGACCTTAATTTGCTTATATAATCATGAGAATTTATAACAGATAAACTAAATGTTTACCCATGCCTATATTAGCTACAAAATAGAAATGAAAATCTCAGATTTTTCCATGAGATTCCAATCTTCTTGAAGCAGGTCCTTTAAATACCTTTGCTTGTTGGAAATAAATTAAGTATGATAATTAAACTGATAAAGATAAAAAAGATCAGAACTCCTAGAAAATTGCAAAACTATGATTGTATACGGGATTACACTAATTATGAATCTACTCATAAGCATTTAACATGTAATTCTCGTAATTTAATCTTGTTTCTTTTTCAGTTCTTATTTTATATCAGCATTGCTCTAAAATCAGCAGTAAGGTAATTCATGTTTTAGAACCACAGGAAATAGATTGGTCATAAGGATGTTCCAGAAGTTGTTAAACTTGTGCTTCTTAAGCTTCTTGTATTTAACGGTATCATCTATGTTTTCCAAACCAATATCCAAATCAAATGAATGGGATAGTTTACAGTTCTCAGAAGTATCAGAATAACACATCAGTAGGCTTGAAAAGCTATATCTGCTTCAAAATATTTTCAAAAGATTTTATTTACATTCACATAGCTAGAAGTATATTTGTTCCTAAATCAAAGCTAGAGTTGGTGTAGAATCATAATCTGATGTAGAGGTCAGAGCAATTAATCAACAAGCTAAGAGTTTGACATCCCAGGGATAGGGGCTCTCTAGATAATTTAGATCTCTGAGTTTTTCCCTGCAACAATTACTCCTTTATCATTCTCGCTCTAAGTTGACATTACTGTATGACTGAATTGTATGTGTCCTTAAAAAAAAAATTGTTAACAAGAACATCTTTCCTCTAATATCTCACCAGTATAACCCAAGGACACAGAGTAAAGTGCTTTCATCACAGTTGATGATGCATAGTAATAATGACTTGTCAGCACAGGAATGTGAAAAATGCATCTCATTTCAAAAGCAAAGCTTTGGAAATTACAAGAATTTTTAAAGACTTTCAGAAGTTGAAGCGCTGGGAAAAAAGAAAACTCAAGAACTACTACACATTATTAGCTCTTTCTTTGTAAATAGTCTGTTTTTTCTAGAATTGAGTACAAACATTTGAATTTTTGATTTTGTAAGCCTCTCATGTACATTGACATATTGATTTGCATTCTGAGCAACCTAAAGTTTAAAAAACGACAGCTTGAGTTCATTTGCAAAAGGGACTTTGTAAAGAAACTGTTAACCTTCGAAGTTTCTGCCATGACAAGGAGCTGATGAAGGCTTCAACAACAACCAAAACTTCCTCAGTCGATTTCTTGTCTTGTCCATTTCCACATACAGACACAAGAGAATTCCTTTCCAGTTATCAGATCCAGTAATATTCATCCTCAGAACAATTAAGAGTCAAAAACACAAACAGCAAGGTAGCCTATCACTATTTGACATTATCATCTCTATCCATGACAGAGCACTGAAGTATCTTTGTTCCATTTGCTGGTACTTTATTACTTCTCATTAGAAAAGGATGGTCATTTATCAGTCACTCAATACACTTTAAGACATAGCCAATCTATGACATATTCAGTGTGCCCTAACATTGTGCTCTGCTGTATTTGAGGTTAACAGAAATTGTCAAGAATAAGAGGAGCTGAAGGCAAGATGGGCACTCAGTGCCCCTTCATGCTGAGTTTATTGGATATACTATAGGCGGGGCAGGGGAGCCCTAAAAATATTTTAAAGAATAAAAGCTTCAGTCTCAAGTGCTTAGGTGCATGTGAATGTGCATTCACTCAAAAGAAATGAAAAAGCAAGTTTTGACTAAAGAAAGTCTTACTAGGTTTTTTAACTCCTCCACTATTACAGTACTGGTATACTAATACTGTCAGTAATAGAAATAGTGCATACTTTCCAATGTTGCTTGAGTAATTCTACACCTATTTAGCCTATAAAACATGCTAGCAGGTCAGCTTACAAGGAAATTTCCACTTAATCTCTTCAGATGGGAAATCCCCATGGTAAATAAGAGGAGACCTAGACCTGGATTCATTGACAGATGCTTCTTCTATTGCAACAGCATTAAGACTGTTTTGTTCTCTGCCAGAAAACCAAAACAAAATACAATACATGTTATAACGATTATTCCAGTGCTAATCAGATGGTTTAAGTCTCCAACCTAAAGAAGTGGACAGACAAGGAAAACTGCTGTAACAGGACATACGGATAATGGGAATAGGGATATATCAATTCTTATATACAATCTTCCCTTTCCAAAGCCAAGTTGAAATTTAGAACCTATCTTTTTGAGGGTGGACAAAGAAATACTAAGGCAAAAAGGAATCCACATCTAGTTTTAAGCAAAGCTTTTTCAGAAACGATAGTACTCATCATATGCATCTATTACAGTTAGAAAGATTAAATACTAACTAACCAGAAAAGCTTAACTCACTCACCTGAGTTTACTCTTAAGCAAATAAAATAGAATGAAATGAAACAAAATTTTGGTTTGCCTTGTTACTGCTCAAACAAATTAAACCAAAATATTCACTGCCTGAACTCCTTAGCAAAGACACAGAAAGAAGAATTGTTACTTAGGTATGAAATCCACAATCCTAAAAATATGCCAAACATTTTAAAAAATCTTTTTTTTTTCTTTCATTGGTGACTTTTAGTAGTAGTATGCATTTTTAGGTCAAAAGGTTTAAACTCAGTCATGCACCTCCAGCTTTCTCCACCATAGAAGGCCATCATACAGACCCTGTGCCATGTGAGAATATCTTGGTGCAGCAGATCTGGAAGGAAGCCAGTCAAGCTGCTTTCTGAAGATCCACAGGCTTGATTCCAAGTTGTAGCATGCCCTTTAGAAATACAATTCAACAGCTCACCTAAAATGTGTTTTATAACTGTACATTCAAACCTTGCCTGAGCAGCTAAATGTTATAGTGCTTTTATCAAAGTCTGGACTGATGCATAGTTGATGACATCTCTACCTTAGAGCCCAAAGTGGTTTAGTTGTGACCTCCAGTTTAATGATCCAATTGCTATCTGATTGTTTGAAGGGTGGAAGAAGGTATGGCATTTGCATTTCCTGGTGCCTAGTGCAGTCTCTGGTCAGTGGTTTCACTGCCTGTGTTTCTGATGGGAGGAAAATCTACAGATTGAATCTAAAAGATGATTTGAAGTAAAGCAGAAACGCATAAATCAGAAAAGTTTGAGCATGAGAAATGGGGTGCACAAACTCTGAATAGCTGAGGTACGTCAGAAGGGAATTTCTATAAGGAGGTGAAAAGAAAGCTGGGTAGACAGTGAACTAAAAGCATTTGATGATGTTATAACTCAGGCTGAAGGAGGAGAGATCTTCACTGGCTGCACCGGAATATGTGTTCCTTTCACATTCTCCACCACACTCCAAGTTGATACCCAAAGCATATAGTGGAAGTGGGAGCTGCAGTGAAGTAATAAATCCCCTTTGTACAATTTGCCAGAGCTGCAAGGCTCTGATGGAAAAGGTGGAAAGGTGGAAAATGCTGCCCTCAAATCCCACTCAAAGCCTGACCAACCAGCTCTCATTGACTCTGAGACCAGAGGGCAGGACACCTTCCTGGTCAGATCTAACTAGGGTGAAAGAAGGCAGTGGACAATGAGGCCCAAAACTTGAGAAACACTGGTTCCACAGCTGGAAGTATAACTAAAATACTTTTAGAAACCCGTTCTCTGGCAAATAAAGGCATAAAAAACCACATGGCTTAAGCAGTAAAAGTTCAAAATAGTCACTGAGTGATTGTATTATATGTCCACAAGACCTCAGATGTCTCTTCCATGAACTGCCATTTTCTTTGACAAGTTAGACACTATGACATGGTCCAGGAATGGCTTTAAATTGGCATAAGACTGTTCACTAATCAAAGGGGAAGATAACAAATGATGTAAATCTATTATCAGTTGGGGATCTCTATCATTTATGAAAGTAAATCTATTCTCTTAAATCAGTATTAATATTCAATAATACAAATGTAAATTACAAAGGAAACTGCTCTGGAATATTCTCAGTTATATACAGATGGGATGAAAGTGTGAAAGAGCTGCAAGAAACATAATTTGCACAGGATTTCTATAAACAATTACAGCATTTAAACACAGCTATGTTTAAACTCTTTAGCAATACTTAAGTAAGAGTCAGGAGTAGGAGAAACTAAAAAAGTCCAAAATGGATTAAACTGAATCTCATGACCCTTATGAATCCTTCATCTCTCATTGCTCAGAAGGAATAAGTTTCAGGATTACTGTATTTACCATATGATATTACAAAACTTTTTATCTATATTACACAGAATGCTATAGTGAGCTGAAGAGGACATGATGATTAAAAGATTTTATTGATGTCTTGAACAACCTTCCACACACCTTTGAGCCTGCACTGGAAAGGTCAATAGGAAAATGAAAAATGCATTATCATTGATGGAAGAGAAAGATACCAACAAACTCTGTAATCGCTCAGTGTTTCGAAGAAACATAGCTTCTAATACGGCCAGCTTTTCCCTTTCCTCTGTGTTACAGTCATGTTTGTTCTCAGACAATGAAAGAAAAAGATGAAAAATATACCTATAAAGTTAGCATAAGTGGTTTGAGGTGAGATTCTGCAAGTAACAACAATTGCATTTGGAACCTGTACGCTCTAACGTCACTTATGCTGTTAACGTATCCTAATGTGATCAAGTAGTTCTGTCCTTATTTTTTTTCCAGCCAGTATGAACAACTAAGACAAAAGCATTTTTTATTGATTATCCTCATTTAACGTTAGCCCAATCCAGCACAATCATTTACCTCCCAAAGCAATAATAGCTTTATTAACTGTACCTCAATTCAATGTGTGTTCACGTTTAGCAGCATTCTTTGAGGTAAGCAAATAGTAGCACATAAGCTTAGCAAGTAACTGAACAAGGAAACAGCAGAAAAGTTTATGGTTGGAAAGACAGCCCTGGTGAAATTGTTTTATCCCACTTCATAGGAACCTGGGTTTTAAAAGAAATTGCTCAAATCACTAGGTCTAGTTCACTTTTATGAAAGGCAACAATCTCAAGCGATTCCTCTGCCTTCAATATAATCAGTAACTTTCTCCATTGCTGCTACCGAAAGGCTATTTTTTGGTTTTCAGAATCTAGCGTGAATTTATTCATGACCAGTTCAGATACACTTGATTTGTATGCAAGCTCTTCCATTCAGCTTTCCTCTGTTCGGAAAGGAAGGTAAAGGAAACACAGAAGAAAGTGCAAACAGATCTGAAACCCAAAACCCAATACTACTCAAAAACCTCATATTTACCTTGCCCAAAACTTTATCTGAAAGCCCAACTGAACCTGAATACTTTCTTACACCAATCTGCTTTTGAAGTCTAGCCACACAACACTAGACAACTTCAAAATACAGAAGAATAATTTTATATCTATGGCTGTGGCCAAATCATGAGAAAGACTTTTCCTGTGGCATTCCTCCTTTGTGACAAACTAGGTCTCACTAATTTGAAGCTGGGCATCCAAATTCAATGTTTTTTTTAAAATATAAAATACCTCTCTGAGTCTTTCCAAGTACTGTTCAATATCTTTATCACGGTCCTGTTCAATATCTTTATCAAAAAT
>NW_009192142.1:695-1135 GCF_000690835.1 Fulmarus glacialis | reverse complement strand
TTATAGTCTCTGTAGGTTGCTTGATTTCCCAATGGCACTTCTGCTCATCCAGTCCTGTTTGCGGAGTCTGGGGTCTTCTCTTCTTCTGATTTGCCCTTGCAACCTCCAGGCACCCTTTTTGTCTGTTTCTTGAGACATTTCCTTATCTTCTGTTACAGAATATCCTGTACTTAAATTTTTACTTACGCTTCTTTACCTACTGGTTACATTTCCGTAGATAAAAACTAAAGTTAAAGTACAATTCATATGGCCTAAGACTTTGTTTACTTTAGTCACTGGTGCTAAGCTCTAAGCTCTGGCACAAATTAGTCTCTCAATACAGTGACATTAGTCCATATTACACATTCTTTCACAAATTGTAAGACATTGCTGTTTTCCTAATTAAGGTCGGCATTTCCCTTCCCATTCCCCTTCATTTCCAGTAAACCATTGCTTTATAG
>NW_009192142.1:0-326 GCF_000690835.1 Fulmarus glacialis | reverse complement strand
TCCACCCCACCCCTGCCATGGGCAGGGACAGCTTCAATTCGATCAGGTTGCTCAGAGCCCCGTCCAACCTGACCTTGAATGTTTCCAGGGAGGGGTCATCTACCACCTCTCTGAGCAACCTGTTCCAGTGTTTCACCACCTTCACTGTGAAAAATTTCTTCCTTATATCTAGTCTAAATCTACCCCCTTTTAGTTTAAAACCATTCCCCCTTTTCTTGTCGCAACAGGCCCTGCTAAAAAGTTATACTTTTATACTGACAGCTCAACCAGATCATACCTATTACGAAACTGTTAAAATATGTCAGGAGTGGCTGCCATCTCCAGCA
>NW_009192141.1:21363-38486 GCF_000690835.1 Fulmarus glacialis | reverse complement strand
CGCCTGTGCCGGGCCAGGAGCGGGGCAGCAGCCGCCCCCCCCGCCCGCCGAGGACTTCCTCTCTTCCCACACAGTAGTTTGGTTTTTAACTTCGGAATGGGCCGTGTATTCAAGTGTTCTGTCAGCTAAGAAATATTTCACTAAAAGAAGCGTTTTCAATATACTGAGTTTCTCTGTTATCAGCAAAAACTTTTCAGATGTGTTATTTCAGCTAAAATTCTTTGTGATGGCTAAGCCACGTTAATTCTTTCTCTCTGTCATGCTTAAGACTCCATTGTCAAGCCTAGTGGGGAATCTCTCCCATTGAATTAAATACTAGTGTCTAGGTTTAGCATGAATTCCCACTGCATGGCTGCATCGGGTCTTTTATCACCCTCATCACTTCAGCGGTCAGCAGAGTTCAGCACATTGTTTGGCGAAGAATAAAAAGTATTATTGTTCCTGATGCTGCAGTGAAAATTCCTGAAATATAGTTTGGGAGTGAGAAGGAGGGGAGACATACGTTTTTAGGAACCCAGCGAAGTTCAATATTGATTACTACAAATGATTTCTAGAGAAGCAGCAATAATTATTCCCACACTCTTGAACATAGGGATGGAACGGAGGCCGTTCCCTGGGAGCTGAATTTCTTTCTCTTCTCAACTGCCTGCATGTAACATAAGAACATTTCTCACAACTTTTTGAACTTATTAAAATTGTAACAAAGCAAATTTGTTGGGCAGCTATGTCACAATGCCTGTGAAATAAAACATTCTTGGAAAAGAAAGTCTAAAACTTAGATTCTTACAACTGGCATATTCTGTCAGAAACTTGCTTGGAACTGAGCTGGAGTTTGTTGAATCTTCATAGATAACATATACGCTATGGTCAATCAGAATAAGAAATCTTAATTGTCATGATAGATTACCAAGCTTTTCAAGTCCATTAGTTTCGTATATAGATACAAGCAAGTAGTATAATTTTTACTTATTTAACTGCGCTGAATCTGGCATTGGTTTCTGCATATTTCCAAGGTGTATTAGAAGTATTTTTATGGTTTAGGATCATTCAGGGTGGAAGGGTCCTCAGGAGGTCTGTAGTGCAATCTCCTGCTCAAAGCAGTGTCAGCTATCAGGTCAGATCAGGTCACTGGGGCTTTGTCCTGCTGGATCTTGAAAACCTCCAAGAATGGAGACTGCACAAGCTCTCTGAGCAACCCGCTTCTGCTTGGCTGTCCTCATTAGAGCAAAAAGGTCTGAACCTCAATCCAGTCTGAACCTCCTTTTTTCAATTTATGCCTGTTGTCTCTTATTCTTCCACCATGCACGGCTGTGAAGATCCCAGCTCAGTCGTCTTCATGGTGGGTTGATGAACTTGTATCTAGAAACACAAATCTCTCTCTATAGTGTAGGTAGATTAACTTCTTTTTTTTCTTTTTTTTTTCTTTTCTTTTTTTTTTTTAAGGTGTCTGTTTCTTGAAGTAAGACTTCTTTGGACAAAAGTATTGCGTAGCCTTTAGAATATCTGCTTACTAAAATCATACAGGACTCATATTTGATCTTAAACATCTGCGTAGTCCAATCAGGTTTTTTAAGTGTACTTACTATTGGAAGGCAATATTGAATATTATAGGGATTCAAATAACAGCTGGTAAATTGAATAGCAGGTTTTCATTTGTGTCAAATGAAAAGCAGTGAGAATGAGAAATGGATGGACAGGGAACTGAAGGAGACAGACTTGGGTTATTTCTAATAGGAGACATACTTGGGTTATTTCTAATAGGTCTGGTCATTGAAATTAGGATGAGGGGTGTTGTGTTGAAAACTAGACTTGATGGAGATGTAGAGTAATAGCCTGTTTGGCTGGGGGCGTAGTGAAAGCTGTAAAAAACAGGGGGAAGGAAAGTCTAATCACCTAAAACCTGTTTTTATTTAAGTGTTTATGTATATGGATCTATGGATGTGCTAGCACACTCATAACTTATTCTGACCAGGTTGCTGAAACCTGGTTCATGCATTTTATCTCCCATTAAAAATTACTGAAATGTTTTCTGTTGACTATAAAAGCTTGTCTTTGTCTTATTTGTGTGTCTGTCTTCTGATAGAGAAACTTTTATTTACTTTTTCTGGGTGATTTTATGCTCTTCTTTAAAATATATTTCTCAGGTTTGAAGAACATGAGTACTAAGTGTAGATAATAGATATTTGCTTGCACGTATTCTGAAAGTTAGTCATGCTGTGTGAGAAGTTTGTACCTAAGGTACAAATAAGGTAGCTGGGGAACTAATCGTGAACTAAAAGAATACAGTGAAGATGTAGCAGGATCCAGGTACCTAGTTAGGGCATAGCCAAGGCTGACAGTAAGATGGGTGGAGCCAGCAAAGTAGTCTTCCACCAGCATGGGCGGAAGGTTCTGGTTTTGGCCATATGTTCCTCTTGCCTACCTCGCCCTGGTGCTCTTTAGCATCCTCTGAATCCAGTTTACTGAATTGACAGAATTATGCCAGTAAACAACTGGGTAGGTTGCTGCCATTTCTAGTGAGTTTTAAAAAACTCACAATAGAATTTCTTTATTATCAGAATTGGCATGAGGGAAGCCAGCTTTTATAGTGCTTTAGCTGTCCATGAAAGCATAGCTTTAGGTCCATGCTGGGCCTTTGGTTAGGGCACCTTCTTGTTTCTGTATCTGTCTTCGTATTTGTAGATAATAGTGCAATATAAATATATACATTCATGGAAATGGTTAATCTGAGAAGGCTTTCTATTCTGACCCTAAATCTCATTTAATTTGCAGTCTCCATGAAATGATTAGATTAAATACAGGGATTCATTGGGGATTCAGAGTCTCATTGACTGTGAGTGTATATTAACAACTAGAGAGAATATGAAGTAAAAACTGAGTCCATGAACAAGGCCTACTAGGAAACAGGTACAGAAAGTGGAGGAAGGTGATGTCTAATATTAAACGTGTGATGGGGAAACTACTTTATTGAAAATAGCAGGTATACTGTCAAGGTGTGTAACTTTGCTAGAGTATTAGAAAGAGCTGCTGCAATGGTAAGAATAGGAAGTAGGCAGGCAGGGAGCTGACTGAAATGAACCTGGGCTTTGTGTAGTAGGCTTGTTCCTTGAGTTCAGAATGAGATAGTGAATATTTGGAAAGGGTGGAGTAATTTATCTTCAAGATTGTGTCCACAAAAAATAACTCAGAGTTAGTAAGTATAGAACTATTTCAGAATGTGTTAAGTGGTTGCTCTTCAGCTTGTAATTTCCCTGCTCTTACCTACATAGGTTTAGTATATTAGAAACAAGCATTTGTAGTTCTAAAATGCTCGTGTATACCATGTTTTGGATAGCAAAAGTTGTTCTGCTGTGTTCTTACTCTAGCTTCTAAGTAACAATCTAATTTAAAAAGCTGTAGTGAATGAACTGTATGCCAGAAGTGTGTAAGACAACGTAACTGAACTTCTCATTAAACTTTCCATTCTATTAAGAGGGTTTCCTTAAGGGGGAGACTAAATAGTCTCTCTTTCTGAAATTCAGGCAGGAGTTTAAAAATGAAAAGTTCTTATTCAAAATGTGTGGTTGAGATGTGTGACTGCCACGTGACATTGTAAAGGCCATAAAAAGGTTCAGAAAAAGAACTGAACAATTTTTTGGAGTGTACATTTGTCAGTGGTTATTAACCTGTTGGTCATAGTTCAGTCATAGAAGCAACGATGGATTCCCAGGAGGATACGTGTTCTGTATATGTTGTATTTCCAGGAGGATACATGTTCCGTTTAAGTTGTATTTCTTAACTCATCTCATAAGTGGCCAGTAATGCATATGTAGATCATTCCAATATGGCAGGTATTATTAGGTAACTAAGATTTTACTCATGATTTTAAAATAGGTCAGAAAATTTTATTTTGATAGGTTTAATTTTTTTGTTATGTTACTTTCTATTGACGGGATGGATAGTTGTTTTAAAAGGAAAGTCAATTCATATTAATACTTAACATAGGCTTTCTAGTAATTGTTTACAATAAGCTGCATCCCTTTTTATGCAGGAGGCGTATGAGAATATTCCAGGTCAATCTAAGATCACGTTCCTTCTACAAGCAATCAGGAATACTGCTGCTGCTGAGGAGGTATGTCTCAAAAATCTTTGAATTCTGCAGATTTTCAAGGGAACTTGGAGAAGCAGGGAAGAAATCAGTGTCGGTAATTTTGGGATAAATGAATAAGTAGGGCATTAACTGAATCCTCTTAATTTACTGCACATTTGTAGAGGGACCACTCATCTAGTTTGTTGCATGTCAAGTTCACTAGCTGAGACTTTTTGATGTAGGACATTTAGTTTCAAAAGTAGTCTTTCATAAGTGACTGCTTAGATCTCCATTGTTTTCTGGTTGTGTGTTTTGCTTAATGAATGGGTTCTTTCCTTAAAATGTGTAACTAATATATGACTATTACTGTGATGTTCCTTCAAGTTACGGTTGAGAAATGATTTCCATTTTGGGGTCCTGTGCCTAAATGTGTTAAACTTATATATCATCTGAAACTTCTTGTGCTTATCAAATTGGAATTGGGGAAAGATAAGGTAGCAGTTGTTTTGCGTGTTTTATTCAGATGGCTTTTGCTTTTTGTCCTGTTTCAGGAGGATATGCTCATTAAATGATCTAGCAGTGTTATAGACTGAATGGGGAGCATTCTAAGCAGTATATAAAACTTTTCTGTGGGCATACAGTAACTGTGCCTTTTAGTTATTCCTTAATTTTGTAAAGGCTCACAGACACTAGCAATCCGGTATATTACTTCTTGGAAAAACTATTATTCACTTGGATATGTGGAACGAACTAAGCTTTCAAGATACTGCAAACTTCAGAGTCACTTAAAAGTAAAAATGTTTGATTTTTTTTTTTTTTTAATCTAGAGTTTTACTGAACAATGGAAGGATGTAGCATGTAGAATTTCGAACAATATTATAAGGAGAGTATAAGCATGCTGTTTCTCTCTGGATAATGATCTCTTCTGGTAGATTGTATTCAGTTTAGAGGTAGATGCTATTTGTGCTTTTTAATGCTCAGTAAGTATCAGCTTACTAATACTGATGCTTATCTACCTACAAAGCAGTGTTCTTCTGACAGAGTTCTTCAGCATTGTACTAGCAACTGGTTGCATAAGAGCTGTGTAATTTTCCCTCCTGCCCCTCTGAGATGTTTCAAATTTAAAGAAAGCTGTAGAGCAGTCCCTCCTGTATTTAAGTTTGCCATGAAAAATAAGATGTATCGCTGCCCCTTTTTCATCAATGGAGTCATAGCTCCATTGCATATTCTTTTGTTTTGTATTGAATACATTTGATAAGTCTGAGCTGACAACTACAAAGTCATGCTTGTGTAAATAAATACTTGCTCCATGTATTTACTGACTTTATTCCCTTTACATCAGCTAAGGAAATAGCATAGTCTAAAACTTGTTCAGAATCTTGCCAATGACTTGGCTTCCAACTTACTCAGGCACAAAGAAACTTTTCACCTGTAGAAGTTACTCTTACCAAAGACATCAGAGGTTAACATTTGTAAATAACTTGACATTTAACTCCACCAATGGATAAGTCAAAGAAAGGTTTAAATGTTAGCCCATAACTTAGGTAGACATTAGGTGCTGGACTCAAAAAATCCTGATTAGTAAAACTTGCGAACAACCTCTCTTCCCTGTAAATCCAAATACATAGTAGCCTAATTAGAGCCTAAGTGAAGTCATCCCCATGCTTGATATAAACATTGCATTTAAACACGCAAGAAAGCATTCTGTGCGTGTTCGGTATGGTGCTGGTATGTACAGCTGGGCACTTCAGCTGCATATGTCTGCATATGTTTCATGTAGATCCAAATGTTGGGCAGAACAGTGCATATGTCACCAGTGGATAGGGCTTTGGGCCTGGTGTGTATCCTCTGAGCACATCGAACGTACCAGCACCACTGAACACAGGCTGCTGGAAGAAGCCTTAGAACTTTAAAGATCCCTTGCCCAGGCTATGGGAAAGCTGGGTTCAGATCCCTGTTCATCCTGAAGCCTCTGTATTGCTTTACCCCCTCCCAGGAAAACTAGGCTGAAGAAAACATTCCATCCTGTTTGCAGTAGCTGGGCTGCTGTGTTGTAGAGAATACAAGATTCATAGGACTGTTTGGACAGCAGTTGAGGGAATCCTGACTCTGCAACCTAGTAATTTTGTCATTTAAATGGGGAATCAGGGATTCAGATCCTGCTCCCAGGACCCCTTGCATTTGACATGGAAAAAACCATTAAGCTAGATCAGGAATAACTCTTTTAAAAACTAACTGTATAACAGGTTTTCTCCTTCTAACCAAATGCCTAAACTGTGGAAATAATCACCTTTTCCCTCTGTTCTCATTTCGTATTTTCCTGATAGCGAAGTAACACTGTTCACAGAAGTGGAGGGAAGCACATGACCTAGGAGTTAGAACACTTCTCTGCCAGATGATAGGCGAGTTTGTACACCTCACGCTAAAGGGGGTCTTGAACCCATGTCTCCAGCTTCCTGAACCTGTAGTCTCACTCTTACGAAGTTAGGACTCTACTTCTTCCTATGCAACTTCATTTTAAAGAGTTGAACAGGAAGGTAGTATATATTCAGTTTATTTGACGATTTTTATTCTCCGAATGTGTCTGAGGTGTTAGAGGCTTCTTCCTTTACAGTTTTGATATACCGCCTAAATCTTAGAGAGGAGCAGAAGTTCTGCATATTCTCCTGCATTTGTTTTCTTCCTGGTTAACTCTAGATCAGCACTTTTCAATTGTGTCCTAATTTACAGTTGACTAATTTCAAGCACTGTGAAATACAGTAGCAAATGTTGTGTAAAACTGTGTTTCTGCTGTACTCGCAGCCCTCTTAGAGGGCTCTGACCTTTCCCTTCTCCCTCTCCAAATTGTCACATGAAGGGATTGCATTTCTTAGTCTGAAAGCTAGTGCTGTGGGCAGCTTCCTGTTCAGCATGTGGAGGGGAAGGAAGGCAGCCCATGGACTTCTGATGCACCACAGTTCTGCCTTTGGACCTTAGGCACTGCATGCTTTGAATTCCACATGGGTCTGGATCCCCAAATGAGGTTGTGCAAATCCATCTAAATATTGATTGCTTCCATCCATGCATGTTTTCCTCCTTGAGGACTTAAAAGGAACAGTAAAACAAAAGCAAAAATTACTGTGACTGTGCTATACAAGATGGTCAGTCTTTTTCTTACAAAATGTGTGGGATTACCTGGACACTTTGAATGCCAGTGAAGAACATAGTATCCCAGATTTCTGTTCATAATTCTGCTGCTGCCTTGCTCAGCAAGTGGGTTTTCTTCTTGTGCCTTGGTTCCATCATCCGTAAAATCCTAGAACATTTTTAAAGCACTGTAAATTCTATTAATAAGAAGTGCTATGTTGAAATTTGAGTATTATGACTACTTTTTATGTTAATACCTTTGACATTGGAATTGTATGCGAGCACCTCAGTAATTTAGACATGCAGAAGAATCCAGTGCTAGGAGAGAATTCTGTTTTTTTATGCTTCGTTGGTAGACAGAAGTTCTTTGGGGATGTATACTTACATTGTTCCTGTTCTCATTGAAAGCTACAGCTGCTAAGTTGCAGGATTTTAAAGTGCTTGTTTGGGTACATATCTTGTAATACTTAAATATAAAAGAGCCTTTGGTGTGTGTGAAAAATACATACTTTCTTCCTTAAAGCAGAAGAAACAGCCCCAGAGCTGCATTAATCCAGCCATGTTCATCATAATTAAATTGACAATGGTAATTTTCATATATAGGTGGATATCTGCTGAGACAAACATGCCATTTATTATCAGAAGTCAATTGCATCTTTGTCACTTCTTCAAACAAATTTGAATTTGCTTCATGGAATTTGGGAATTTTTTTTCTAAGCTGGTAACAATAACCAGGAGCTAATTCACATAGTGCTGATCCTTGTGTCTTTCTGTATGCCTTGTTACTTGTGTTTTGACTTTGCAATCAGTCTGTGTTTGTCAGTCTTCTAATATTGTAAATTAAATTCTTCAGAGGTGGAAATTCTTATCTTTGAGACAACGTGCTTTATGAAAACAAGCTCTATTCTCTATCTGGCCACCTATTATTACTTCAGGAAAGGAATGCATATGATGTGAGTTCAGTCATTGACAAATGTCAGAGAATATGCACAGAAACACAATGCCCTGAGTAAGGGAAGACATTGCATCAGTTTGTGCCTTGTTTAGTTCCAGCAAACTTGGTCCCCAGTCAAGGCTTCTCCTATGTAGGTTCACCGTACTAATGAGGAGAAATTCAATTGCTCACAATATTGGTGCTTCTAGGGGTAGGAGAAGGAAAGATACCATTACATTGTGGTACCATTAAAGTTTTTGGACACATTGTTAGTGGGATTCCCCGAGGAACCTCTCTCCTTCCTGAGTCATGTTGCCCATGTGACAACCTATTGCTGGAGAACTTTGGCTTATGATGGCAGCTACAGCACAGGTGGGCACTGTGACCCTCTTTGTTCACCTACTGTCTTCCTTAGACCTACTACGGAAGATCTACTAATCCTACATATGTAGTGGCTTTGGTTCACACTGGAGCTGTTGAGGAGGAGGAGATAAGGAATAATCTAGAGCAAGGTCCAGTTCTAGTCCTTCGCGTGTGCTAGTATAGAGACACTTTGTGTGCACTACTTTTTAGCTGTATAGAAGAGAGCTGGGTGGATTGGAAAAAGGCACAATGAGAATGGAGACTGCAGAACATAACAAGAATAGTATCTTGGGTGATGTTCTAGCAATACCTGATTTTTACAGGGTATGTTAGAAGTTGAGACTTTGCAGCAGTTTGTGTTTCTCATCTATAGGTTATGCTGTAGCAATATAGTTGAGAGATCTTTTGGGAATCGGACTTTGTATAAATACAGATATGTAAATGATACTGTTGTAGAATTGAATCTGTAGCATGAAGTTTGGTTGTTTGAGAAAATGAAGGAGGGTTTACAGGTTAATTGTCAGACAAAGTTGTCCCATTAAGTCACTTGTTAATCCAAAAAAACCCGTCTGGATTATAATTATCTCAGCGGGCCGTTTAAAATTGAAGACATGCTTTAAACATCTTTCAATAGTGAAGCTAAGTCCTTAACTTGCTACAAAATATGTCTGAGGTTCAGCTCTAGAAAAAAACTGAATACCTCAGTGGATTTCATAATTATTTCTTTGAAGAGCTGTAATTGTCAGAAACATGGTTGTAAGCTGGTGTATTTTTACTATGTTTTTACTTACTGTCATAATTTTCATCTGTTGCTTGAGAGATATTCCACTCACCAAACAATTATACACAGTGAAAACTGATCATTTGGAAGTGTGATGTCAGTCATCTTTCCTCATAAGAGCATGATTATCATATCAAAACACTTTAACATACATACTTTCTTACTCAATAGGCTAGACAAATGGCAGCTGTCCTTCTACGACGTCTTTTGTCTTCTGCTTTTGAAGAAGTTTATCCAGCTCTTTCACCTGATGATCAGACCTCTATCAAAAGTGGATTGCTGTTGATTATTCAGTTGGAAACGCAGTCAAGTATGAGGAAAAAAATCTGTGATATCGTTGCTGAATTGGCCAGGAACTTAATAGGTACTTTATATAAGCTGATATTGTGGTAAAATGTTTATGTATTTGATAGTAGTTGTATTTTTATCTCTTGTTCTCTAGTCTTGTGTAGATGTTTGCACATGATAGGCTAACTGATTTAATGGTTTAAAATAAAACCTAATATTTGTTTACGTTATCCTTGATCAGAAAAAAATAAGATTCCTTAACTCTGCTTTTTAAATTGCTTGAGTTTAGGTGAGATTGTGTTAAGGTTTAGAAATCCAATTTTGTTTAAATTCTCATGAATGTTATGCTGAACACCTGCATCGGTTTCTTTTTTGAGTGCTGTTATTTAACAGTAAATAGAGATCATCTTCTGTTTCTGAGTGCCTTTAGATTTAACATTGCAGCCGTATTTTACACTGTGACTTGGACACATCTTCAGATCAATTTTTTTTTTAAATTAATTTTAGTAGTGATGACTGGTTGCCCTGCACAGTTGAGATCTAACGACTCTTAAGTTTGCTTATCCTAAAACTTTGTTGTATTTAATCTAGATGAAGATGGCAATAACCAGTGGCCAGAAGTTCTGAAATTCTTATTTGACTCTGTCAGCTCTCAGAACGTGGGACTGCGTGAGGCTGCTCTACATATTTTCTGGTAAGCTTTCAGACTTCGCTACATTTTTGCAGGTGAGCCAAATCATGTCTGTAAAAATGTAAGAAAAACTGTCACAATTTAATTAACAAGCAATCATATATATTTCATTTATTCTGTTATATTGTGGTTTATTTAACTCTTACATGTACAGTTACAATCTGTAGCTTAAACAATGGATAAGTTTAAAGTAATAGTTAAGGTTAAACTGTGTGACTTTTTATTAATGTTTTAGTCTTTTCTTATCCTTAGGAATTTTCCTGGGATTTTTGGGAATCAGCAGCAACACTATTTGGAGGTCATTAAGAGAATGCTGGTTCAGTGTATGCAAGATCAAGAGCATCCATCAGTAAGACCTTTATGTTCCCTTTTTTTTTTTTAATATGTCCTGAGCATAGAAACTTAGTGCAGTAGTCTCAAACATAAAGGTTAAACTGTAGATCTAACCAGAGAATTGCATTACCTGAAACTGATGTACATGTGGAGTTTTGACTATGCCTACTGCAAAACGAAAGGATCAAAACTTTTCATGATCCTAAAGGTGACGGGCTGGCTCATATCTGCGCTGCTTAGGCCCAGACTCTTCCCTGGTAGTTATGCTTGGAGAAACCTAGTTGTAGTGGCCCAAAGCAGAGCCAGGGATTTTAGCCAGAAGCATGAGGGGTCAGAAACTCCTTGTTAAGCTCTGTTTCTGGTCCTTGTGTTTAACAGTGTAGATACGTAGTATCTCTGCACATAGTATCTGTACACAGTATGCCTCAAAACTCTGAATATATGACTGCTCCTTGAACTGTTTGTGCATGCTTTGCTGTAAGGGCATGTTAGCAAGCCTTGCTTTTCTGGAAGGCTTCAGATTTATTGATTCGTGCAGAGAATTTTATTTTGAAAATGTTTCTCTTGTTGTGGAAAATGCTGGGCAAGGATAGGAAACCCCACTGTGGTATGTGGGTTCAGTTTGCTGCTCCCCCATGGATTACTTTTTCTGACCTTTGAAAATCAACTGAGTACATTTTCTAAAGTACCACAAGTTATGCGTTTAAAGAAGCATGTTTTAAACACTTAGATCACACTTTTTGAAAAATGGGTCTTTGACACTTGCATACACATTTGAAATTGGGATGGAAGTTGAAAACAATAGGGTTTTTTTCTTTTTTCTTTTGTAAAAAAAAAAAGAAAACCCACAACTCCAAACACCAAAACAAAAACCAAACAAAAACAAAACTCGGGAATACTTGCCACCTCGTAATACGATAAACTTTTTTGTATCGTGGAGGACATAGATGCTGAAGATCTTTGTTATCACTTTACCTTAATTTGAAGTAAAAAAGTAAAAGCCCATGTTAAAAACTAGTTGCTGTAGCTATTAGGAAAATGTAAAAGGGAAATGATAATATAAAATGTAGTCTAATAATAGGCCTAATGTTAAAAGAAAACAAAGGCATGTTTCGTTACCAGTTCTTCACGTTTCTTTCTCCAATCCTGCCTGTATTCTAGATCAAGACTCTCTCTGCTAGAGCTGCAGCTGCATTTGTGCTTGCTAATGAGCACAATCTTCCCCTTCTTAAACATTTTGCAGACTTGCTACCTGGAATCTTGCAGGTAAGAAACCACACAAGTAACGCTTAATGTGCCATTACTGTCTGTATTGACTGTATCCGAACATAAATTACTGGTATGCAAATTTGTGTAGCATATGAATTTTTGCTGAGACTTGGATTAACTATAATCTTCGTTAGCCGGACATCAGTTACTAGCAAGATACAGTGGAAACTGATAAGGAATTTTGTAAACACAAGCTAATTGGTAGGGTTTTAAGGAAAATAGTTCAATGCTGATTAATTTATACAGTGTCACCTAGATAAATGAGTTAAAATTCTTCTTAAGGTATTTAACTCAAAATCATACAGCTTTTAAATTAACCATGATATTGAAATATACTTCAAATATGGGATGCCCTGAGATTTCAGTAATTGGGAAATTTATTGACCCATGATATCCTGTATCTTTTCAGTTTAGAGGAAAGCATAGAATTATTCTGAACAAAGATTCTCAGAGTAATAACAACAGTGTGGACAAGTGATCTTTATTGTTTGATAAATTAGGAACTTGCAAACAAAATGGCTTTTTAAGCTTCGTGTAATTTCTGAAGCTGGATTAGATCTCTTTTAGGATGGATGAATTTGAGCAAAAGTTGGAATTCTAATATAAGGTTGTTTACTTTTGGGGGGAAGCCTGTTGTAAACCAAACCAGAGACAGAAATGGTTTGAGCTCTGAAGGACGACAATTTCACAGTACAGTTCTCTTTTTATATTAAGAACAAAGTGGAAATAACTAAGTACCTGTGATAACAGTGGTAGTGAACTTTTGGCGATTTTAAATTAGGCTAATTTTAGGTTAAAGACTGACTTCTTGCTACAGTCAGTACAACAGGTTCCTGTTGACAGTGTAAGCTATAAACCTTGTCTGTATGTGCTTTGTGGCAAGCTGAAGAAAAATTGTGCCAAGTTTACTGGCTTCTGCAACTGGTCAAATTCTGCTTGATCTTAAATAGAATTTGAGAGGAATTTATTAAAAGCAACTGAACTTGAAAATGGGCTCTAGTGAGTACAAGATAAGTATTTTGATATTGAGGTCACTATTTGGTGGTTAGTCCCTGTCTGTGACTTTGGCAATGACAATTGTATTGTTCAAAAATTGTAACTGGCTGAGAGGACCTTGGCTACTGAGTACTGTATGAGTGGGAGTAAGGCAGGATTTGGGGTAGGCATGCTATTCGTCTTGATGTTTGGCAATTAAATAGTATGCTGTTTTTAGACTTCAGACTAATAGCCCACTTGGGTGATACAAGTTTCAATGCTACTATTTTAGGCTGTAAAAACACATGCACTTGGCTTGCGTTTTCAAGCTTTATTTTGCAAATATGGAGCACAGAACTATGCTATGAAATCTGTCTTTTTAAAGTACATACTGCGAGAAGGACTAGATTTTCTGGCTGTGGTAACACAAGATGGATATGAAGGTCTGAGTTTATAAATAGGAGATGGGATGTGTTAGAATAGTGGTGAGTGACCTTTGGAGACAGTTGGATGCTTTTTTTGTTGCTGTTGAAGTTCATTTTGTTGAAATATTGGCATGGTAAAAAAGCTAAAAATAAAATTCTGACTTAGCAATTCAGTCCTTTCAGTACAATTTCTATAATGGTTATGCTGGAAGTTGAATTTTCAGAACTAATAGTTGAAACTTGTATCCAAGAGATTTATCTTGCAGTGGAGGTAAAAGCAGCTGGAACTTCAACTGACTTCTGTGGTTGTTGGTGTTCAATACCACAGAAAAGTACCTCTGCCTTTTAGGGCTCACTGTGCATTTTGAACTTCTTTCTTCAGAAACCTAGTCTTGCTTTAAAAAACTGTTATAAAGTTGCAATGGGTATAAAATACAGAGTTTTAGAGAAACTTCCAGTAAATATTACGTTATCCTTTGCCAGAATCAGAGGATGAGTGGTAACTATTAGTTCAAAAGGCCTTAAGCAAGATAGATTCCCCCTAGCCATTCCCCCCCACCCCCCGAACATTTCTGATACTAGAAGATGCTGCTTCTATGTTGACAGTGTGGGCTGTTTGAGTGGCATTATTAAAAGTGTTGGATTCTAGATTTAAGTATTAAAAAACACCTAACTATTCACTTAAAAAAATATTTCTTCGTGAGGAAGACATCAGATACTTTGCTAGTGAAAATTACTTTCAAAACCCCAAAAGTGTGTTTAAAGACTGTTTTTTCTTTGGAGGTTTGGGTTTTCATGTCCTACTTCTAGAAGAGTTTTAACACCATTGAATAACTGTGTGCTGTTTTGGTACTAGAGTATCAACCTGGTCAGTTAAAAGTAAGTTTTAAATTACTTTTCAGAATGTAGCTATGGGTTAGAAAAGATACTTGCAAAAGGCTCGATTTCTTTTTCTCTTTCCTGTGTCCTGTGACTGAAGGCTGAAAGGTCTGCTCTCCAGAGTTGTCTGGAAAAAAATTAATTATTTAATCTTGAGATTCCTGGTGTTTGTACGGGTAAGCTATTCAAACCTGTTCTCACATAACAGGGAAAAAAAGGAGTTAGGCTCATTTTCCTTCTTTCAGGCAGAGTTACTTTGAGGAGTTTTTCTTTATTTAAAATGCATTTTGAAGTTGTGCTTTTCAAAACATAGTGTGTGGTTTTGCATGTTGACGCCTCTGATGTGTGACCTTAATTTTTTTTAATGTTTGTCTACTGTGTTAGATTTAACCTAATAATGGTCAAAACTGATGGCGTATAACATTGTGAGCCATAACTTGTAGAAAACTTGTAGTTTTGGACCCTGCGAATTACCTCTTTGTAGTTGTTCTGGATTTACGCACGCTGGCCGCTGTAGCACTGTCTGACCCTAGGATCCCGCTGAAAATGCAAAGTCCGAGTGAAGGCTTCCAATTAGTCTTTTACTAGTTCTCAGGTTACAGCTCGAGCTGGGTGCCTCTGGAGAGGGACCCCTTCCCCAATTCATTACTCTCAATTATACCTGTACCACCCATCACCTGATCCCCAAGTCCAACCCCAAGTCCAATCACTTCATTCTGGTTGGTGGTCTCTTGATTTCTTGTTGGTTTTCACTGCTGCTGGGCTGGCCTTCTTCTGAAGTTACTTCATTCTCTTGGAATTGTCTCCTTGGTCCTTATCTTCTTCATTTCGCTTGCATCTGCTGGATTCGGCTAGTTCTTTGTTAGCAGCATTAGTTTTATCAAAAAGTTTACTCTCTGTCAGTTCTTGTGGCCTAAGGCTTCAACTACGTTAGCTACTAATGCTAAGCTGCTAATGCTAAAAGAGACTATTCAGAGAGACAAGAATACAGTTAATCAAATTTCTTCTATAACAGTGGTCCCATTCATAGTATTATCTGTTTTTACCTAATCTTACCTTCATCTTATCTCTTTATAGGCTGTGAATGATTCCTGCTACCAAAACGATGATTCTGTCCTGAAATCCCTTGTAGAAATTGCAGATTCTGTTCCCAAGTATTTACGACCACATTTAGAACCTACCTTGCAACTAAGTCTGAAGGTAAAGCTAGGAATTT
Organism: Fulmarus glacialis; assembly: GCF_000690835.1. Taxonomy (NCBI): domain Eukaryota; kingdom Metazoa; phylum Chordata; class Aves; order Procellariiformes; family Procellariidae; genus Fulmarus; species Fulmarus glacialis. Next base: position 23,137 of record NW_009192141.1, on the reverse strand, counting down.
TTTTTAAAAAAATCCCTCTTTCCACCCCAAAACTTGTGTTCTAACCATTCGCTCTAATCTTCTGGATTGTAGTTGTGTGCAGATGCCAGTCTCAGTAACATGCAGCGTCAGTTGGCGCTTGAAGTAATTGTGACCTTGTCAGAAACTGCTGCTGCTATGCTGAGAAGGCATACAAACATTGTTGCACAAGCCAGTAAGTATTTTACTCATTTTCTTCATTGACAATTTGTGTTTCCTTTACAGTGTTAAACTGACTTTGCAGGTGGTCAGTGGCAAAACCATGTCTACCTCAAGAGTTTTCTGGTGCTGATAACTTTAGGTGACATGAACTGAGTTTTTTTATGGAGAAAACCCCTTCTTATTATGACTCTTCATAAATTAATCAGTGCTTATGGAGCCACCAACAATTTGAATAAAAATACAGTAGACTCTTCATTAGGTGTTTCCAAGGAAAATACTGCTTTCATGCTTTTCTGCTGGCTTTGGAAATTTGTACTTTTAAAAAAAAAAAAAAGTTGATGCGTTTAGTTCTGAAGTTCTACGTTTGAAGTTTGGTATGTAGGCCAGATACTCTGTGGTGCTGGCAACTGAAGACTGAAGGAATTCAGCATGCATATTGAGCTTCAGTGTTGAGTTAAAGCTGTGAATTAAAAATCAGATGCTTATATAAATACTTACAGATAGTCTAATTAGTCTATTTAACATGCAGATTGTAAATTCTTTAGAGAGGCACTTCTTTGGTCATGCGTTATTATTTGAGATACTAAAAACAACTGTCTTCTGGACAGTCCCAGCAGCAATGCTGTACACACTGGTATTTCTCTGCCTTTCAAACCCTTTTTGTGAGTAGATCAGGGCACTGACACAGCAGTGTAGTCTGTTTTTTGTAAGGATTTTTCTCCCTCCATGTCACACTTGTATTTGTCTAGATTCTTGTTTTCTGGAACTTGCATAAAGACAATCTGTTAAAAGGCAACTTTTTTACTTGTGTGCTTGGGCTGGGTAAAGTTTCGTATATACATGTCACTAAAATAATCATAAAACTTCTGGAAAATGTTGTAAACTGGATCTGCTTGGCTTAAATGTTTAAACTATTGACTAGAAATTTTGTTTACTTGTAGAATAGTTCTTTAAATAACAGATTCTTTTAGAATATATTTTGAAATTTGAAAATGTTTAGAATGCTGTATTTTCACTCTATCCTGTAGCTTGTTGGCAATATTAACGCTTGACACTTGCTGTCCCCCAAATCATTACAAGCTTCTTATCTGTTCAGGCAGCATGGTGGAGAAGTACCTCATATCTCTTTAGAATGTATTACCTCTATAATGGGTGGCTAGTTGCTGTTCAGGAATGAAATATTTGTATTAAGATATTGTATTAAGATAAGGCACCATGTGGGAATGAAATGCCTTTGATTTGCAAATCATTGTAAAATTGCTCTTGATATTAATGAATCACAAAGGTGAAAGACATCTATTTTGCAGAGCTAGTAAAGCAGTTATGTTCAAAGAATAATAAAAAGGTAGCCAAAAAGGATTGCATTTGTCTTGGTTTTGTGCCTTAGTTTAAAAGGCTTTCTGTTTTCATTCAACTAAAAAGTTGCTAGATCACTTGATCCTTACAACTAGAACTGGGTCTTAGGCAAAACTGTCATCTTATGCTGGTTTTACTAAACATGATGCTGATTTAGGCGTAAGTCTGTGTCCTATGTACCAGTTGTCGGCTCAGGAATTCCATTTGGGTTCAGACTTCCCTCCTTGAGCTCAGTATT
>NW_009192141.1:4220-21344 GCF_000690835.1 Fulmarus glacialis | reverse complement strand
CTAGAAATTAGAGCTGCAGCCTATCTTTGGCTGTAGTTTTGCTCAGTATCCAGAAAATGGAGAGTCATGGCATAGAAGCAGGCTTAGTGGGCTCATCCTTAACTTGTTTGTAAACAGTCTATATATTGGCAATAATTAAATTTTGAGGGCTTGTTGGGACAATGTTGAAACTTTAATGCACAACTGTACATTTTAAAAGAATTCTTTGTGAAACTATACTTTCTGGCAACCACATTCATATTAAACATCAAGAAGAAACAACATGTTTACAAGCTTTTGCAGGTTCTAGATATAATGATGGCCAGACAGCTTTGGATGGCCAGACAGGCTTTGTTCCCAGCCTTGCTTGTTAGTAGCAACGAATACTGTGACATCAGTTCTTGGAACCACATAGCATTTTGTGGCAGATGATGGTTGACTTCCATATTTCAGAGCTGTGATGATACATCGTTTTCACATGTATGCTTATGAGTGTCTGTCTGAAAAGCTTCTCGGCTATAACACTTTTTTTTTTTGAGGAAATTCTTTTCAGTGACTAGTAAGTATACAGAATTCTGACATGTGGGCATCATGCTAGAGAGTTCATAGTGTCCATTAAGTTATCGTGATATGTATCTAAAAGCTCTCTGAAGGTTTTTGCAGCCATTGTATAATCTCTGACTGAAGATACATAGCCACATCAAGCAAATCAATCCATAATTTGATGTTTTCTTGATACTTGCCCCACAATGCTGTCAGTGAGCAATATTTTCTTCTGTCATCAGTTGACCAAAAGTTTCTCATCGGTCCAGATATATGGTGAAGTGAATTTGCTTAGGGTTGTGCCTCTATCGTAGATTACAGTAATGTAAGTATATTTTGAAATTCACCAGTTGCAGTATACCTAAATCTCATCAGCAGCATGGACTACTGTACGCATACTAGTTTTTGAGGTAGGTTGCTGTAAAGGACAGTTAACTGTGATGCCTGAATTCAAGATGTGTGGTAGACTGTCCTAAAAAGATTCTCAAAGCTCAAAGGTTGAGTATTTGACTGAAAACTTTTGTTTCCAGGGCAAAGTGAAGCTTTTTTGCATAAATGATGTTGAATTCAAATGACTGCTCTGAGTGGTTAGTGTAATATGAAGTAAAGAATACTTAAGAGCACCTTACTTTGCTCTGAAAGGGCAAGGTATACTTTTCACCCCTTGGGCTTCTGAAGTGCACAGGAACAGGCAGGCTTACGATAGACAAATCACTGCACTACTTCCTCCTTTGAGAACAACTCGGAAGAATAGGTGTTGCTTATTGCATAGTAGTTGAATGTTGTGATAAAGATTGTGTAATAGCCTCTATAAAGACTTGCACTGAGAAGAGCAGACAGAATCAATTTACAGAGGTAGAAGTAGGAAACTGGTGGATTATTATGTGCAAGATATTTTCATCGTACAAAACAAAAATTTACATTAGGTGGGGAAAAATCTCAAGTTCTAAACCATTACCTTATCGTAAAAGTAAAGTTTTATGCTAAGTGACCACTGTACATATAGTTAACAAAATTTATGACGTTAGTAAAACCAAGGGTTGAGTATTATTCTTCTATAATAAATATAGTCGTTTCATCAGTAAATGTTCAAAGGATGATGTCAGAGTTTCAGTAAAATGAATGAAGTATATCTGAGTTCTTAAAGCATATAATACTATTTTTAAGGAATTGACTTTTTACAATCTTCATGATTTAAAAAAATCTTACGTTGTACTATGAGTCTTGGTAAGAAATACACAACTCTTTTACTCTTGATTTGAATGTTCTGAAAATACTCTTCTGAAAATTTATTCTGAATTATTGGCTGATGCAGTTTGACAGACTTGGCTATCTGCTACTGGAGGAAGAGTTCTTTTTCTTCAATGATTTTTTGAAAGGAGAGAACTTAAAATTTATGCTTGTTATTTGAGAATCTATTTTAAGAAAGCAACCTGAGTTTAAAACTTACTTTTTTCAGTTCCTCAGATGTTAGCAATGATGGTTGACTTGGAAGAAGATGAAGATTGGGCAAATGCAGATGAGCTTGATGATGATGATTTTGACAGGTAATTACGAAACTAGTTGTTTCAATATATTATTAAGACTGTGTGGCTAAAGGCAGATTTTAAGTGCAGGATGCAAATGACTGCAGTGCATTACTTTTTCTTTATTCAAGTAATTCTTCTAATTTTGTTCCCTCGGTCATGAGTAGTATATATGACTGTTCCAGACAGTTTATATGTAGGTTATTTAGGTACTGTTCAGCAAATAAGTAAATTCTTTCAGTATTCGTGTATTGCTGTAATTTACTTCTACAAGTTGCATGTCCTCTTGTCTGTTTTAATTTTTCAAACTTCTGTTTCTTCTGTCATTTATGTTACTCAGTTCAGAAGTCGGTGCCCCTAACACTTTAAATTGAGGGCTTATCCTGAAGTTAGCTGGAACCAAAGCTGAAGGATACTGACTTGTTTAATCATCTACAACCAATCTCTTCATATTTTTCTGTATTTATGCCCTTGAAAAGGTGGTGTTAAAGAAAAAAGCTGCCTACCTTTGAAGGACATCAGAATGCATAGTGGAATTCCTTGCTGGGTTTCATCTACTCAAAAATACTACGATTTTGCTGTTATTTTACATCCCTTGGAATGGCTGGCAGTAGCTTATCTTGTTGTGTCTTAGGTGAGAAAGATCTGCTAAAGATGTCGCAGTCTTTCTGATCTGCTTATTCCTGCATGCTTTGTGGCTTTCTCCAACTTTTCATTAGAATGACAATGGTTTGTCTACAGCATTCTCTTACATCTGCTTTTGTCCAAATACAGTTAGAATGAAGCAGAAGAAAGCAGAAATATGTGTAGGAGATATCTCCACATTTCTGTAAAGACACAGATGTTCATTTACCAGTTTAGACACTTTTTGCCACATCTGGCATCTCCTTGAAGACTCAAATGTAATTAGTGTTTCGAAACAATTTGTCACAGAACACTTTGAGATATTCATAGGAAGATAGGCAATAGAGATGTTGATTTACTGCTGAACTGTATAGCAACTTCTACTAGATATCGGGCATATAAAGACACTTGCAAAATGGATACGTAGGAATTTATGGAAGAACATATTTAATCTCTGCTTGACTTGGAATACTTCTTTTTGTTCCCCTTGATTATGGAATGGAAAGTAAGCTGTCCTTTCTTCCTCCCCTCACATGGTAGACCAGACCCTTTTAACCTGTTTCGTTTCCTCAACTTTGAAATTTTGCCATACAGGTAGAACTGTCAGACACCACTGCATTCAAGTTTGTCAAGTATTTGAATCTTTTCATTCAGCTAAATTTCAAGGAGAAATAGAATATTAAAGTTCAAATCCTCATCAAGCCTTTCAGGGTGTGGAAGTTTATTCAGATGGGCTGCTTTAGGCAGCTTAGTAAGTACTCTGAATCATCCCCTTGAGGCATGCCAATTTCTCTTTATTGTCAGCAGAGTAACTTTGTTCTTCTAAACACAAGTTAGCTGCCTATGGATTTTAGAGTGAAAATTTTCCCTTTTTTTGTTACAAGTTGCAAGTAGAGTGAGCAAAGATCAGAAAATGAGGTATGCTCGGCAATGTTAGCCTAAAGGAAAAACTTAGCTCCTTTGGCCCCCCAAGTAATGGGAGAACTTGAGGCTTGGACACAAAATACTGGACATCGGCTAGTCTCTGGTGATTGTGTGTGTGTGGTGTTAGTTTTTTCTTTTAGCTGGTTCACTCATGTTTACTATGTATTTCCCACCACTGAAGTGGAGAGTTATTGATTAGCTGATGTGCATGCTAACCTCTTCTGGTGCTTCAGTCTTTGTAGCTTCATAAGAAGCCTGGAGTTTCTATGCAGTCCAAGAAACAGGCTAATGCTCATCAGGCTGTAGCCTAGTTAGGGTGTGTTCGGATCTGACTAAGGGGGATGTGAGTCAGCCTACACAAAAGCATCAGGGAATATTGTAGCATTTCCAGTTTTTTGTTGCTCTGACTTCATAGAGCAGTGAAATTCTAAAGGAGGAAAAGGTTAATCCAACTTCCTCTTTTCCTGGCAAAAGCCTTGCACACATTGTAGGGAGGTATGTGGTCATTTTTCTAAGATAGACTATCTTTATTTCCTCAAACTGAATATATGAATTAATGGTGGGAGGAAAGAGCTCAAGGAACGTAATTTCAGACGAAAGCTGCCATTAACTTCACTGAGTTTGCTACAATCCAAAACTGTGTGCCCATGCTCTGTTGTCCTGCTGGTGATGCGTCTGTTTATTTGAACAGGACTGATCTGAAGGACAAATACAATATTGTCAATATCTTTGCACAAACACCTTTGTTCACAGCATGTGAGTTTCTAGACTGTTTATGGTTTGTAATGAGACTTGGGGATTCAAGCATAATAGTTCGAAGACCTCTATTTCTGATCCAGCTGCCCGATACGTGAAAGAGGAGGGAGATTCATCCCCTTCTGAACCATTACTCAGTTTTTCCATCAGCATGGGGGTCTAGGATGGACTGTAATAACCTTGAGTTATTAGAGTGCTAGCCATACCCAGACTGTAACAGTAGTTATCTGTGTCCTGGAAACTTTCTCGCTTTTCTGTAGGGAATAATTCTATTGGGTGGAACAAGTCACTTTACACAGATGATGTTTGGCAATTCTCACTTCTGGAATGGGCTGAGAGTCACAAATTCCCACCGGGACTGGATGTTTTCTGTCTGAGTCATTGGCAAGAGGACAGGCTACTAGAGTACTGGTACTGCAGCCATGCAGGAAAAGTCTCTTGTGCTAAAGCTTGAATTCTGCTGGTTCACCTGATTCATAGCAAGTCTGAATTGGTTTGTGTTCTCATGACAAAAAGGTGATGGCCAGTATTATTGCTTAATTCATTGCAAATTTAGTTTCTGCTTTCTAGGTATGTGTAATTGTTGCAAAACTCCAGTCTGTACGTTCAGGACTAGTAAGGCCCAAGTTTCTTTGGTAGTAGACTTAATCAATGAGCTACAGATAATAAATGTTTAGGTGGAGCGTAAATAATTATTTTGTGACTGGTGTTGTGTGCTTTTAGGTTTCGGTATGCTTTATTTACTTATGGAGGCCCATGTGTATTCAGATGGCAAAAGTTTGAAGACTAGAATTGCAGGAAAGGGCACTTCTGTGCCCTGTTGGACTGCTTATTTTATTGTAGATATCAAACCACTGATGTTTCTGTAACTGATATTTAGCAATGCAGTTGCTGGTGAGAGTGCACTGGACAGGATGGCATGTGGCCTTGGAGGAAAACTTGTTTTACCTATGATTAAAGAACATATTATGCAAATGCTTCAGAATCGTAAGTAACTGCATTTTCTTTTTTTTTTTACAATTCTATCCTTTCCAGGAACTTTGATACCTCTTAAATCTTCATGTTTAGCTACTTAATATATTTTTATACGCTTCCACTTCTGATTTCAGCAGCAAAAACTGTAAAAGCTGTGAACTTGGAAGTTTATACCTTTTCTTAGACTAATTTATTAAACTTATGTACAGTGCATTATAACATTTTTCTGGAACATGGACAGCTGAATGGAGATGTCAAAAACAAAACAGTACACTTTTTAAAAACTCAGCCTGTGAATTAAATATGAATAGCGGAAGACTTTTTTTTTTTAAAACTGTGGAATATTCTCTCTAAATGCCTGTACAGTGCCTCACAGTACCTTAAGTGTGCCTAATCTGCCACCTGTTATTCTGTAGCTCAATTTTTTTGTTTCTTCAGAAGTGCTGCATTTAAGTGAAATTTTAATATGTTACAGTTCATAGAGGAAAACTTGTTCTTTTTTTTTTTTCCCATAATTTGATGGACCAAAATACAGAAGTCTGTGGTAGGCTGTCTGTCTTCTGGTATGCTGATTTTTAATACTTGTTTCATGAGGTAGTTCCATATATTCTTATCAGTTGCTTTGTATGCTTCTTTTCCTCTTAAAATACCTGTAATGCTTGCTCAGGCAATCATTCAAAAAATATTGTGCATTTGTTGCATGCCCTTTCACTTGACCTGTGCTTTCAGCCTTGGAAGTAGAAGATAATGCAAAAGTTCTGAGTACTTTTCCCACCTTCATGATTTAAAACCCAGTCCAAAAAAGACTGTTACCATATTGGATATGGAACATAGGGCTGCTCAAGGTACCACTTGCAGAGTGTGAACACTTATAAAGTCTATTTGGAGTGAAGTTTTTTGGTAAAGAAAGTTTTATTAAGGGAAACGGATTAACCTGACTTGTCCAGTGTTAATAGCTTTAAGGCTAGCAAATGCCTAGTTTTGTAGTACCCACAGAAAGGTGTGGAGTCTAATGGCTGTAAGACCTGACTCCTGTGAAGGGGAGAAGTCATGCAGTTGATGCTTTCTTTCTGCTGGGTCAGAGCTTTCCATAACCATTAGTACTTTTTGGAAAAGGGAAATGCAATAGATATTGCTTGGTTCAGAGGCTCTCACTGGTAGGGAGTTGGGAGGAAAAATGAAGACATTTAGATCAAAACATCATCAATACTCTCAGGAATCAAACTTTACCTTCTCCAATCCCCAGCGCTTTTCTCACAAATGTTTATTGAAATAATAATAATCTAAAATTTCTGGGTTTTGATTGGGTAGCCAGAGGGTCTGAACATGATTGCGTTTCATTTTGTAGTATCATTAATTTCAAATTTGGAATTCATGCTGATAGTAATTTGGTGAGAGTAATGAGAGGTGCAAGCTTAACTAGGAACATCCAATGAACTTAAATAGCAGCAAAATAAACTGCTTTTTCACTGTACGTTCTGTCAAGGTGATATTTCATCTCATCCTGATCAAACAGAAGCTTGAGTGTCAGGATTCCAGTACTCTGAACTGTGGTGTTCTCCATTCCAGGAATTTAATAGATTACCAGCAACAATGAAATCTTGCGTTATTTTGGAAAAGAAGTTCTGTTACATGCCTTTCCCACAGGTTGTTTGATAAACCTGTTTGTTCTTGTGGGTTTTTTTTCTGTAATCCTCATGGCACAGAGAAAGATTTTTGTGAAAATAAAGAAATTGGAGTTTCTCATGTGTTTCTCTGGCCTAAAGAAAAAGAAGGGTGTGAAAGATCCGTTTCAACAATACCCACTAGCCTGAGAATAGGCTAATAGGACTTGGAGGCGGGGGGAAAGCTTTACATCCCTAAATGGAATGTTACTGTTTTTAAACAGTTGTGGGGAGACTGCTGGAAAGTTTAGTTCTGATTATTTATTTGTTTTAAATTTAGATACTGTTTGGTTCACTAGACCTTTTTTCCTTCCTGACCTAAAGAGGAAGGTATAGGCTGTTTGATATATTTAAAAAAAAAAAAAAAAAAAAGAAAAGAGGGGGGCAGGGAGAAATACTGTCTTGATGTTTCCCTGATTAGCTTGTTTAATGAAAATGCAGTTCCCAGGTTTTAGTACCATGTACATACTTGTATCAGCAGTTTAGAATTCTTTTTTCTAGGTCTGGATTTGGCCTGGATTAGATACTCAATTTTTTGTGCATCTCTGGAAGTATGTATGAGGAAAAGTGAAAAGTATTTAACAAATCAAGTAGATGCATCAATTTCACTTCCCTCTCCTATTCTTCACTCCTCTTCCTCCTCCTGTCCCATCCCCCCGAAAAAGGTGATTTGTCTTTGTGGTTTCCAAAATGAATAATATCTATTTATTTTCTTTTTACTCATCTGTAGCTGATTGGAAATACAGGCATGCTGGCTTGATGGCACTCTCAGCCATTGGAGAAGGTTGCCACCAACAGATGGAGGGAATTTTAAATGAGATAGTTAATTTCGTTTTGCTATTCCTTCAGGATCCTGTGAGTTTCATTCAATTAATTGTTTAAAAATGTTTTCATTTCTGCTCTCATGACTACTTGTTAACGATTTGAGGGAAATACTTTTTCAGCATCCAAGAGTAAGATATGCTGCTTGTAATGCTATCGGACAAATGGCAACTGACTTCGCACCTGGTTTTCAAAAGAAATTTCATGAGAAGGCAAGTAGTAGAATAGTCACACACAAAAAAAAAAAGTGGTAAAACTATGCCCCTTTCAGAAACTTGTTTTTCTGAAAATAAACACTTCTGTTTCAGGTGATAGCAGCTCTTCTGCAAACCATGGAGGATCAAGGCAACCAGCGTGTTCAAGCCCATGCAGCTGCAGCACTCATAAACTTCACTGAAGATTGTCCCAAGTCACTACTTATCCCGTATTTGGATAATCTAGTGAAGCACCTTCATTCCACTATGGTGATAAAATTACAAGAGGTACAATATACTGAAGAAATTGCTTCAAAGAGGGTAATCTGTCACATACGCAGATGAACTGAAATGTGTGAAATAAGCCAGTAGACATATCTGCTGATGTTGCTATAAACTGACGTGAATTAGGATACATAAAGAGAGTTTTTTAGATTTGGCATGCTTTTAAGTAAAATATGTGCTTTAGAAATATAATGCTTTATTCTTCCTCTTTCCAAGTTGATACAGAAAGGCACTAAGCTAGTTTTGGAGCAAGTTGTGACTTCAATTGCATCAGTTGCAGATACAGCAGAGGAGAAGTTTGTCCCCTACTATGACTTATTTATGCCCTCTTTAAAACACATTGTTGAGAATGCTGTTCAGAAGGAATTAAGACTTTTACGAGGAAAGACTATTGAATGCATCAGCCTAATTGGTCTTGCTGTTGGTAAAGAAAAGGTAAGCTTGGATCTTATCTAATGGTCTAAATATATTTTAAAGAACCTTTGTTTTCTGCGGTGTTAACACTGAATTAATATATTCACTTGTTAAACATAGAGCTATTTATTGCTGATTTCTGTTTGTCTTCATGTTTTCATTTCTGAGGTAACTGCCTTGCTGTTTAGATTCACGAATTCAGAATAGAATCTTATGAGAACATTACAGCTTAAGTTATTCTCGTCATATTGAACAATGTTGAAAACAAGCATTTTTTTCTTCCTTTTTGTTTTTGGGTTTTGGTTTTTTTTTTGCCTTAAGAGAACTGGAGCATCTCATATAGGCAGTGTCAGAATGGCAGGCAAAATGTCTGTAGTTAAAAGGAAACTTAGTGTTGTTTTTTGTATGTGGATGCCTGAAAAAGTTTAAATGTGCTCATAATAGAACTTGAAGTACTTGTTTGTCATGAAGCTTGATGTATTTAGCAGGGTTTTTTGTTGATGGTAAGTTGGTTAAAATGTGTCTCTGTAAAAGTACTGAGAAACAACTGTGAAGGACTATATAGGAGTCTTAAGTGATGTTCTCATAGCAACTTCGCATTACGGCTTACAGATTTTCATTTTATTGAGTGAAGAAAACAGAAAATCACACTTTGAAGTAAAATAATGTGATGTACACAGTACGAAAGTCCTAATAGCCCCCAAATTACCAGCCCTTTCCTTTGACTTAGAAGGACTACCAGTAAACTTGCCATTCATGCAACTAAATTTTAAACAGATTTTAAACATAACTAATGTTTAGTAAGTTATTCTTGGAGGATAACGGGAATGTGGGGAGTGAAAAGAGGATAGGTGTCACCTCATTGGGGCATCTGATGTGACCTAAAATATTACTAGCACATGAGTAAGTAGCTCATGCTGTCAGCTTTTATCCCAGTTCCATAAAGGAGTCAAAATAGTAAGGAGGGTTGGAATTTTCAGATTATGTTTTGTGAGTATTAATATTTATGATGTGTTTTATTTCAATAGTCCTCTGCTTTCAAGTATATGAATAGAGGTACAGTGAAGCTTAAGACAAGAATGACTTGGTGATATTTCCAGAAGAAGAATGTGTTTTCACTTTTATCCACATTTCAGTCTCTTTCCAGGTTTAGCTTGTGTCTTGATAGTGTGTTGGACACAAATGCTCACTTAAATTATTTGGTGTTAAGTCTCAGAAATGTACCCTTTTAATTTGCCTTTAAAAACATAGTTGTTTCCTATATCTAGTTTATGCAGGATGCATCAGATGTAATGCAGCTGTTATTGAAGACACAAACAGACTTCAGTGATCTAGAAGATGATGATCCACAGGTATGTTAAAATTGTCTCTTTATAGCGCGTAGCTCTTTGGTTAGTATTAAAAATATTCTTTGTACATGTGACATTTCTTCCCCCCTCCATGTAATTACACCTTCAGACTAATTGTTCAACGTGTCTTACAAAAATTGAGATTGATAGCCCTAAGATGGCCTTAGAATCTTTCACAGAACTGTGTTTAGGAAATGAGACTTCCAGGACCTATGTTTGCTGAAGAAATTTCAGCATGTGGGTAATCATTCCTTCTCTATTAGTAACTACTTTGTTTGACATTGTATGACTTATTCCCTTGCTGTCACCTTCTTATAAATAGTTCAACAAGACTTGTTATACAGCTGTTCTAATGAGTGAACAGCTATTTTGACTTGTGCATCTGAAAACAAATACTCCTCTTAAAACACAGTACTGCACTCTTTTTTGCTCTGTTTGCTATTTTCAGGAATGTGGGTCAGTAGTATCATTTAAATTCAGGAAATTATTCATTTCAGAAAGAAATTTACTTTTCAAGACAGTCATGATTGCATTACAAGAACATCTGATACTGTCACATTTTTACATATATAGCAACTTTGATCAGAGGTACTGTCAATGCGTTGTTACAAATAAAGACTTGGGACAGGTCTTTTGAAGATACATTTTCATATGGATTGCATATTGGATGAGTTCTTCTCTTTGAAATAAGTTTTATGCACTGCTGACAAATTCTTTTAAAAAGTCCTATTGTATAATATTCTTCCTTTATGCTTTCCTTTTAAGTATGCATTAAAATAAAATGTGGGACATGAAAATTCTAACTCTATTCTCTTTTATAGATTTCTTACATGATCTCAGCATGGGCCAGAATGTGTAAAATTCTTGGAAAGGAATTTCAGCAGTACCTTCCTGTTGTCATGGGACCTTTAATGAAGACTGCATCCATTAAACCTGAAGTAGCTCTTTTAGACAGTAGGTTTAAGATAATGTTTTGCTTGAAAAAAATACTGAAATAAATTATTTTGTAGCACTTTTAGATATTTTTTTTTTTTTTTTTTTTTTCCCCCCCACTTCTCCCCCCGCCCTGTATAACAGCACAAGATATGGAGAATATGAGTGATGATGATGGTTGGGAATTTGTAAACCTAGGAGACCAGCAAAGTTTTGGAATTAAAACTGCAGGCCTTGAAGAAAAAGCAACTGCATGCCAGATGCTGGTGAGTAATAGGACAGTTTTGGTGATCTGTGTATTGCTGGACTATCGAGTCTGAAGCCAAAATCTGTAACGAAAATATTCTTTATAGTATCAAATGAAATAGTTCTGGTTTTCTTTGGGTGATAGTGATAAGTTTGGATTTCAGACACTTTGTGTGTGGTTTACTTGATTAAAAATAGCTTCTTTAGTTTAGAGCTTCAATTTTTAGGATGAACAGATAGTTTTCCTTTGTTAGCAAAACTTTCAAGGAATTGGAGATGTTAGAGTAGTTCCTTTTTGCAAATATTGATGTTTCTGAATTTGGTTTAAAAAAATACACGCATGTACTGAGTGAGAACTGATGCTGCTATTAGGGTTTCTTAAAATACCAGAGTGGAGGGGGTAGGTAAATGGATTATTGCATGTTTGGGGGTTTTTTGTTTTTTAAATAAATTTTAAAACCTTAAACTTTTAACAATCTTTCTCACCATTACATAGTTGAAAAATATTAGTAACAGTGTTTTCCCTTAAAGGTGGCACTTCCATGATTTGTGTTTCAGGTGTGCTATGCAAAAGAGCTAAAAGAAGGCTTTGTGGAGTACACCGAACAAGTTGTAAAGCTGATGGTTCCCTTGTTGAAGTTCTATTTCCATGATGATATCCTATTAACGAATTCTACTGTGAAAATGGAAGCTTAGTTTGGAAGAATCAAACTCGTGCTTACTGTTTTCCTAAATGAATTGAAAGTGTTAGTGTTAAAATATTCTGTTGCTTTGTAACAGAAATTGTTTCTGAGAATGTTGTTTTACACAGTATTTTAGGCAATGTATCTTACCTTTCCCCCTAATTTCTTTTTAAAAAAACATGTCTATAATGTTAAAAGCAAACAACAGAGAAAGTGATGTTTGTGCCAACAAAGTGGAGGAGAACTTGAATAGCTTTTCTGTCATAGCCTGAAACAGGCTTGAAACAACTTTTAAATAGCAAAAATTTTAATTTTCCTATGATTTTAATTTGTATCTAATTAAGAAATCAAATGCACTGGACTGTAATTAAAGGGGAAAAAAAAGAAAAACAATTTCTGGTAGAAAATGAATAACTTTGTTATGGTGATGGGTGCTTGAATTCTAAGCACTCTGTGTTGGTATTGATTGTTTTATTTCCTTAATAATGAAACGTGTTCGAGTGGCAGCGGCAGAGTCGATGCCCCTCCTTCTTGAATGTGCTAGAGTTCGTGGGCCAGAGTACCTCACACAGATGTGGCACTTCATGTGTGATGCGCTCATCAAAGCCATTGGGACGGAACCAGATTCAGATGTTCTCTCAGAAATAATGCATTCTTTTGCAAAGGTAACTTTCTTCCTTACAAATTTTGTGGCGTTACTGTTCGTAGCTTTTTACGGTAAGAAAGGACATATGTTTGATGTTCATTTAAATGGCTGGAAGAAATGCAAGGCTTCCTTTACATGAATTTTGGTTTGACTATAAATGTTGTTAGAGCTGGTTGAAAAACTTAGTCGTACTTTTTTTGCAAGAATGAAAATACCAAAGTATTAACCTAAAATATTTACCAGATTGTTCATTTTAATGACAAACCATAAACTGAAGTTATGTGCATGAAGTGTACAGTGGCACTATGCCTTGTATAATTTGAGCATCAACTACAGTATGAATGTTCTATTAGTAGTATTTCTGCTAATGCTCACTTAAAGCAGAACATGTATTAATATTCTGTGTGCTTAAATTTCATTGAGACTGCTCATGTAACTTAAAGCTGAAAAACTGGTCATTTTATTTCACTAGTGCATTGAGGTAATGGGAGATGGCTGCCTTAACAACGAACACTTTGAAGAACTTGGAGGAATATTGAAAGGAAAACTAGAAGAGCACTTTAAAAATCAAGAATTAAGACAGGGTAAGTTAACATGTGATAATGGCTGTTCTTTAAAGCAGAATTCCTAATAATTTCTGAACACAAAAAAAAAAGCTTAGTTCAGATTTCTTTAATTTGCATATCTATGTAAGGTAATTGGGCTTTGAAACAACAGAATCCATTAATTATATTTGTAAGCTCTGGGAAGATGAAGATGGCATCATTTGCAGAAATACTGTAGTTTAATCAAAAGTTGATGGAGACAGATTTACGTGAAAACAGTTCACATGTCTGGTGTTGTCATTTCTGTGGTTTTTTTTCATCTAAAGTCTTTGCAATTTTCTTAAAGCAATGGTAGTTTCTTATTTCTATGCACTTTTCTGGTCCTTGTGGACAAGCTGGTGTGTTTATTTGTATTTCATGCACTTTTACACATTCTTAAACTGAGCTGTCTCATTATACTTCTTGTTTTTCTGTGAAAGCTCTTTGAAGCTTCTTAGAAAATTCCAGTTGCATCTGCAGCTACTGTTTCCTATTTTCTAAATTTGTTTCTGCATATGTTTTTTTCCCTTTCACAGGCTTCTTATGCACTGGTAGAAATGTAATGGCTTAATATTTGTCTTTTAATTTAGTGAAAAGACAAGATGAAGACTATGATGAACAAGTTGAAGAGTCATTACAAGATGAAGTAAGTTGGTATGGGGAGTTTTTCCACTCATAAAGCACCAGGATGGAAATGTATAACACGGATATGCTATGCTACTCAGTTAAAAGCATAGTACCTCCTCAGAATTATTTCTTCCTGGAAGAATGTTCTGTTGCCATACTCCTTCAAAATTTCCAGTAAGAAATGGATCACACTACATGTGTGAATTAGAAAACATGAAAGGTTTCCTTGTCCAGTATACTGAAGGAAGAAGTTCAGGATAGAGCTCTTCATTTTCTTCATCCTCTCAAACAATTCTTACATTACTGTAAATAGTCTGCTGTCAAATGCTGTATCAGTGATAATCTAAGTCCTAGCCCTGCTGACTTCCTTTTTCTTTGTGCCTTATGACCTAGGTGGCTCTTAACCTTGAGCATACCTCTGATACCTAGACCTTTGATGTGTCAGGTCAGGAGCCTGTCTCAAAAAGAATAGACCTAAAAGAATATCAAAGGATGACAGCAGGATGAGTATCTGGCATAATGTGTTTGCTTATGAGAGAATACCAAAGTGACTACTTAATCACTAAGATACTGAACTGACTTTTTAGTTTGAAGTGGAGGTGACTGTAGAAGAGAGATGATAGTTCTATTAATTCATTATTGGTATGGAGAGAGTAATAAAGAATAATAAGTCACTGCTGCTTATAACATGAGACGTAAAGGATACCTGGTAAATTTAAAAAATAGAAATTTTTTTTGCCACACAGTGCATGTGTGAGGCTTTTGAAGTTGAATTGTTAAGCTTGTCTACATGAGTTTAACCTGTGTGCAGACTCCAGAATGTATCTTAACAGATCATGCCCTCGTCTGTAAATACTTTCTTAAATAACAATGAGTTCTTGAGCCCCTTTCCTTTGGGAACATTAGGCCAGCATTCAAAAGGATAGATTTCTGGTGCCTGCATGCTGCTTGAGATCAAAAAATAACAAAACTCAAGTTCTGAACCAAGAGTCTTTCCTCGTTTTTCTCCCTTTCTTATTTGCAATGTCTACTGTTCATTCTTGTAAACAGTGAGTTAGGCTGTTAGTTATCTTTTTTCCTTATGTGTGTCACTCTGTACTGACAATGAGAGAAAATGCTAGCAAGCAGCCGTTTCAGAGAAGCTGAATCCATACTCTGCAGCAGAGTTGCAAGGCATTTTTTAAAATGCTTTAATTTATATTTGACCTTGCTGATTTTTTTTTTTTAAAGACTGCAAGGAAGACTTATCTGCACTACCCTGTGAAAGTAGGAGTGGGACCAGAATGTCACTTGCCATATGGACAGAATTAACATATGGTAATCAGTAACATTTGGATATACACCTTTGGTCCCAGAATATGATTATGTAGCCCTTACCTCAAGGCAGCAGAAATATAAGGGAGTACAGAAGTCATGAAAGATATTCAAACAGTACTTTCAATAAGATATCCAGATACATCCCTAGCTTAGGCAATAACTAAACTTCTGATTTGATAGAGGGTAGGAGAAGGCATACACTAAGCAAGTGTTATGCTTTCCCCATGAGCATCTGTTATCAGCTATTAGTAAACAGGCAATAACAGGCCAGGTGGACCTTGTGGTGTGCTGCAGCAGTTCTCTATCTGTTTTCATTTGTGCGTATGTTCCAGAGTTACTGCTTGAATTATGCCTTGACAATGCAGAAGTTGTCTAACCAGTGAGGCTTTAAATACCGTGTTGTGGGAAGCTGCCTGTTGCATGAGAAATACTTACTAGTTTCACACTAGGGACCAGAAACTATCTGTATTCTGTTTTCCCTGCCTGTTAAAGTATAAACTGATTAAAGGAACCATACTGAGTACAACAGAACTTGCTTTAAAATAAAATTAGAGGGTTTTCCCAACACAAGTGTGTCCAGGGAATAATCCTCACTTGCAAATATAACGTGAATTGATAGCTGAATCTGAGCTAAGGATTTTTACTTCACCAGTTTGATGCATTAATTGGGCAAGGTGCAAAATGAAGTTAAGCGATCAGAGGAGAGGATTAATATTCCTTATATTTTTGCCCGAATCTTCTGTCGCAGAGGCAGTTATCCATTTACTTTTCAATAAAAGATTGTTACAGTATCTGTAAGCTACGGAAGAGGAAAAGGGCCTTCTGTCTTTTGTAAAGGGAATCCATTGACGCAGTAAATTTGCACAAGACAGTGTTTGTCTTGATAAAATTTTTCTGTCCCTGAAACAAACTTTCAAGTCCTAAGCAACTGAGTACTAGCAATTGACTTACATTTTTAAGAAGGGTAAAAAGGAGGACCCTGGGAGCTACCAACCAGTCTCTCGCCTCTGTGTCCGGTAAGATCATGAAACAGATTTTCCTGGAAGCTATGTCAAGACACATGGAAGACAGGGAGGGGATTAGAGACAGCTGACGTGGCTTCGCAAAGAGCAAATCATGCCTGACTAATCTGGTGGCTTCTATGATGGAGTGACTGCGTTGATAGATTAAGGAAGAGCAACTGATGTCATCTATCCTGACTTCTGTAAGGCCTTTGACATGGCCCCACACAACATCCTTGTCACTAAATTACACACTAAATTAAACCACGACAGAGACATATGGATTTGATGGATGGACTATTTGATGGATAAGGAATTGGCTGGATGGCCATGTCCAAAGAGTTGCATTCAGTGGCTCAATGTCCAAATGGAGATCAGTAACAAGGGGTGTCCCTCGGGGGTCTATATTGGGACCAGTACTGTCCAATATCTTCATTAACCACATAGGTAGTGGGATTGAGCGCACCCTCAGCAAGTTTTTAGATGACACCAAGCTGAGTGGAGCAGTTGATGCGATTGAGGGAAGGCATGCCATCCAGAGGGACCTGGACAGGCTTGAGAGGTGGGCATATGCAAAGTTCAACAAGGCGAAGTGCAAGGTCCTGCACTTGGGTCAAGGCAATCCCCAGTATCAATACAGGCTGCAGGATGAATGGATTGAGAGCAGCCCTGCGGAGAAGGACTTGGGGATACTGGTGAATAGAAAAATTGGACATAAGCCAGCAATAAGCCCATCCAGAGGGACCTGGACAGGCTTGAGAGGTGGGCATATGCAAAGTTCAACAAGGCGAAGTGCAAGGTCCTGCACTTGGGTCAAGGCAATCCCCAGTATCAATACAGGCTGCAGGATGAATGGATTGAGAGCAGCCCTGCGGAGAAGGACTTGGGGATACTGGTGAATAGAAAAATTGGACATAAGCCAGCAATAAGCTGTGCTCGCAGCCCAGAAGGCCAACTATATCCTGGGCCGCATCAAAAGAAGCGTGGCCAGCAGGTCGAGGGAGGTGATTGTGCCCCTCTCCTCTGGTGAGA
>NW_009192141.1:3696-4017 GCF_000690835.1 Fulmarus glacialis | reverse complement strand
TAAAAGGGTCTTACAAGAAAGAGGGGGACAGACTTTCTACCAGGGCCTGTAGTGACAGGACAAGGGGCAACCATTTTAAATTAAAAGAGGGTAGGTTTAGATTGAACATAAGGAAGAATTTTTTTTTTTTACAATTAGGGTGGTGAGATACTGGAATAGGTTGCTGTTATGGTTTAGCCCCAGCCAGCAAATAAGCCCCACACAGCTGCTCACTCACTCCCCCCGGGTCGGATGGGGGAGAGAATTGGAAGAGTAAAAGTGAGAAAACTTGTGGGTTGAGATAAAGACAGTTTAATAAGTAAAGCAAAAGCCATGCAAGCA
>NW_009192141.1:0-3413 GCF_000690835.1 Fulmarus glacialis | reverse complement strand
AGGCCTTGGCTCTGTGTAAGCACTGCTCGGCAGGAACTAAAACATCCCTGTGTTATCAGCACTGTTTCCAGTACAAATCCAAACCATAGTCCCACACTAGCTACTATGAAGAAAATTAACTCTATCCCAGCCAAAACCAGGGTAGTTGCTCAGAGAAGTTGAGGATGCCCCATCATTGGAAGTGTTCAAGGTCAGGTTGGATGAGGCTCTGAGCAACCTGATCTAGTGAAAGATCTCCCTGCCCATGGCAGGGGGGTTGGATGAGATGATCTTTCAAGGTCCCTTCCAAGCCAAACCATTGTATCATTCTATGATTAGATCAAGAGTTAAAAAGTAGTGGACTTAAAAAGATTGGTTTTACAAAACTAAATCATTAAACAACTTTATTCCATTAGTTTAGAGATCTTAGCATTTCATGTGACTTCCACTGTTTTAAAGACTGTTAGTCTTAATGTAAGTTGTATCCTTTTCCTATCAGGATGACAGTGATGTTTATATTTTGACTAAAGTATCGGACATTTTGCACTCAATATTCAGCAGTTATAAGGAGAAGGTGCTGCCATGGTTTGAAAGGCTACTTCCACTAATTGTGAACCTAATTGTAAGTACCTTGCTTTCGTTTAATTTGACTTTGATTTTTTTTTTTTTTTTCCCCCCCTGATGTATAATAGGCCTTCCATGCTGGAATCTTAGAGAACTTGGTAGACAGAATGTAGCAATTATTGTTTTACAAAATAGAGTCAGTTCAACGTTTATTCTGGATCAAGCATGAAGTTGTTACCCTATGGTTTTTGAACAGCTGCACTGCTGTGCTACTTCTAATACCTGTGTTGCAAGAACCCAGGATCATTGAGACACACAACTATTTTGAGAGATTTAATTTGCCTGGGAGTGTCTGATACTCTCTAAAATGGATTTCAAGATGAGGGCCAAAAAAGTGTTGCAGACTAGTGGGGAAAATTGAGACTGAAGTAGGTAACGGAGTGTGAAATAGAGGTAAAGGATTTAGCCTAAAACCATTATTCTTTTAATTAGCTCAGATACTTATCTGGATTTTGTTTTGTTCATAGTATTGCTGCAAGTATCACTACAGAAGATTATGTGTTTGTAGGATTAAATTTAATCTGGGAAGATTTTAACAAAAATACTAGACCACTGTTACAATGATTGTTTTTTTGATATAATCATTGACTGTAAATTACAAAAATTACCAATTTGAAGGTGGCTTAAATGTTACCTGTTTTTGATGCAGTGTCCACATAGGCCATGGCCAGACAGGCAGTGGGGGCTATGCATTTTTGACGACATTGTAGAGCACTGCAGCCCCTCCTCATTCAAGTACGCTGAATACTTCCTGCGGCCAATGCTACAGTCAATATGTGACAACAGCCCAGAGGTTAGGCAAGCAGCTGCCTACGGTGTTGGAGTTATGGCACAATTTGGTGGAGACAGCTATCGTCCTTTTTGCACAGGTACGTACATGCATCTGATAAAACTGTTTGAATGTGTGATGTGGGGGCGGAGGGAAGATAAAAATTGCTCGCCTTTTGGTTGATGAGGTCTCTTCCCTTTGGCAGTGAAATAGATTGCCAGTATGACCTGTGTGGCAGACAGGTGATGATTAGTAAAGTGCCTGAATTCCTTGGGCTTTGTGTGATGTTCTGCTTAGTAGCATTTCTGTTGCAGAACTTACTGCTTAGCAAACTTGATCTACATATTTTTTTTAAAAATATGGTCTGCCATGCAAATGTTAAATTTCGTAAAAAATAGCTTTCTGGTACACACCTGTCTCACAGTTGCTTTTTATTAACACTAATGTGGTTACATGTTAATGCAAAACCCTTTGGATGTCTGGAAAAATTATACAGGTGACCTGTATTAAGGAGTAGCCTAGAATACAACTAATGGAGCTCTCTTGCTTTCCAGTTATATAAAAAGAAGGAGCCTGGTTTCTGTGGCTAAGAAATGAATTGAATATGATATAATGCCTAACAGAAACACTTTGTGTGCTTTCTTTCTGGATGTCTCAGGTTTCTCTAAAATTTTAAATTTGTCTTGAATTTAAAGGAATGATTGTCTGCTGGCACTTTTCTTGCCAGTCAACAAAGTTAATTTTGCACCCTAAATAGAGGGTTTTTTTCCTTTTTTAAGAAAATACTTAGCCCTTTCAGATATGTAATTCACAAGAATCTTAAACAAAATCTGAATTAAATTATGTAAGAAAATAAGAACCATGTGATAGGGATAAATTAGGGCTTTAACACAAGTCCTACCTACATCAATAGAGGTTGTAATTTTCACTGTTAATGTAAATATAACTGTCACATGGTCAAGATGAGGTGTCTTTTAAAAAAAAAGAAAAAAAAAAAAGCAGGGGGTGGGAACCTTACAGTGAAACATTAAGAGCATTAAAATTTAAAATTGCCTAGAAAAATACTTCCTAAAAGGGGTTTTTTGTGAACTTTTCCATAAGGTTTTTATGTCTTGTCCCAAGACTAGAGGATTAGAGACTGAGGTCAAGATAGTTCCGATTTTGGAGTTTTGGGGGTTTTTAACATCTGTTGAAGTCTAATTTTATCTTTCATTCATTAGACTTTTCCTTGGCCCACTTAAACTTCGTAACAACTTCGATCCTTTTCTTTGTATTTGGACAAATAATCCTTGATTAAACCCAGACGTTTGGCTTCTCCTTTAGTTGGATGTTTAGATAAAATAACCTTTTTACTTTACAGCATAGAGCTTATTAGCAGGCACCTCAGAAGTATTTTAAATACTTTTGTATGTACATGAAAGAACTTTGTGATTTGTTTTATTAGATGATGTGCTGTGATTAGAAACAAAGTAAATCCATGGCATGAGAAGCTTTATACCCCATAGGTTTTACTGTCGTCTTTGAAAACGTCATGTTTGTGAGCTTTTATTTATAATTTAAATTCTTTACTGTTTAATATATAGCACTGGCATATTGTTCTGTTGCAAGTTTGTAGCAGTATCTAAAGACTCAGGACTATTCAGAACAAGCAGATGTATTAACATGAGCATTTTTGGCAGTCAGTTGAAAAAATACAGGAATATAGGCAGAACTTGTAAATGGCACAAGCTACATTTTGAAACAAAAAGAATTAAAAATAGAATGAGTAAAGAACAAAGTAATAAGATTGAAGGAAAAACTACAGCAAATCAAGTAACTTTCTAAATGAGGCTACAAGGTTCCAATTTATGTGACTGTCAGTGTTGCTTCTATTTCTTATGTGGTGGAAGAACATAATCAGCTATTCTCTGTGAATATTGTATTAATCAACTGCATGTGTTTCTTCCTAAATCATATCAGTGGCCTCGAAACTTTTGGTGGTGCAAGATGTCAAAGCACTCGGTCCTTGGGGGAAAAAAACTATTATTGTTATAGAAGATGG
>NW_009192140.1:53084-53537 GCF_000690835.1 Fulmarus glacialis | reverse complement strand
CCACAACATGGTTACAATTTTGGCATTGCACTCCTCTCAGATGCTTTAATTCTGGTCCCAGTGCAACTACTGATGGTGGCATTAACTTTAGCAGGAGTTCAGCTAGATCACCTTGGCGCGTTTATGAAAGTCTCACAAATTGCATTTAATGCAACACAGGGTACAGCCATACTCAGCAGTACCTATTTTCGATGTCTACATCTGATGCTGAGGAAGGACAATTGTTATTAATTTTGACAATCCATACCTACTGCATTAGCTCTTTCAGGAAACCAATTCACTATCCATTAGCAGACCACTTTAAATCAGATTATAAAGGCAGATGACAGAACTGCAGATAAAGAAATCTGTTTTTTCTGTAATTTCTTTTCAGTACTTTAAATTTCAAACCTTACTATGCCATTTTCAGCACTAGTAACGTGGATTCTCAGTCAATTCTGATTTTTCAGGCTC
>NW_009192140.1:34561-53053 GCF_000690835.1 Fulmarus glacialis | reverse complement strand
CCCTACCTCATCTGTTATGATGTTATATTTAGCATTGGTCCTTACTTCAGCTATGTTTATGTAGATGTTTAATAAGAATAGAAACACCTAACTGTGAAAGACTTTAGAAGAATTCTGTTATTCACTTAAACTATTCTGGAAATACTCAGCAGCTCTACAGTGGCTAAAAAAAGTTGTGTAAATCTGTGTAGATTCACTAAAGACAGAGAAGTCATTCCATAGAAGCTGAGAATATGGTCCCTTGAGCCAACGGTGTGCTTGATAAAGCTCCACAGGAATGAATGGAGGCACACCAGAGATTAATTTAAACACATTCATGGCCCTCCTCTGGACCCGCTCCAACAGGTCCATGTCTTTCTTGTGCTGAGGGCTCCAAAGCTGGACGCAGGACTGCAGGTGGAGTCTCACCGGAGCGGAGTAGAGGGGCAGAATCACCTCCCTCGACCTGCTGGCCACACTGCTTTTGATGCAGCCCAGGATATGGTTGGCCTTCTGGGCTGCGAGCGCATATTGTCGGCTCATGTCCAGCTTTTCATCCACCAGTACCCCCAAGTCCTTCTCGGCAGGGCTGCTCTCAATCCCTTCATCCTCCAGCCTGTATTGATACTGGGGGTTGCCCCGACCCAGGTGCAGGACCTTGCACTTGGCCTTGTTGAACCTCATGAGGTTCACACAGGCCCACTTCTTGAGCTTGTCCAGGTCCGTCTGGATGGCATCCCGTCCCTCAGGCATCAGCTGCACCACTCAGCTTGGTGTCATCTGCAAACTTGCTGAGGGTGTACTCGATCCCAGTGTCTATGTCATTGACGAAGACGTTAAACAGTGGTCCCAATATGGACCCCTGAGGGACACCACTCATCACTGATCTCCATCTGGACATTGAGCTGTTGACCATTACCCTTTGGATGCGATGATCTAACCAATTCCTCATGCACCAAACAGTCCAGCTATCAAATCCATATCTCTTCAATTTAGAGAGAAGGATGTTGGGGGGGACTGTGTAAAAGGCCTTACAGAAGTCCACCCATAGCTCATCCCTTGCCCACTGATGTGGTCACTCCATCATAGAAGGCCACTATGATGGTCAGTTAGACATCTAACTTAAAAATGTACACACCTTATCTTTATGCCACTGTTGTCATTAGCCAGTGAGAAGAGGTAGGATCCTTCAGAGCACAGTCAAAGCATCTTGTTTACATTTACTGGAATAATCCTTTAGAGTAATCAGGTTTTCTTCCACTGATAATATTAGCTAAATCTATACTGGTAAACCAATTCTCCCTGGATTGTGCTAAACCCTGTACTGCTCACCATGTGAGTTGGCTCAAAGCAAAATCATGTCAGAGATGAGGTTAACAATCACATCTTGGTCATGCCCTGGCCCTCTTACTTTGCTAGTGTGGATGTAGCTATATAGACTACAGAGGGACAGCTTCCTAATTTAGTCACTTAAATTGGATGGTTAATATTAGGTATGGGCAACAGTTCCCCGGAAAAGCTTGACTTGTGTGCAATGAAGATAATGGAGGGATGACTTCTGTCTGCAAATACGACAGGGAGAAAAAATTAGTAAAGCTAATGGACATTGCTTATTGTGATGATTATAAACTAAACACAGGCTGGGAAATGAAAGCAGCTGTCTAATGACCAGAGCAGCGAGAATTAGCAGTAGAGAATTCTCCTGTACCCCAATTGTCAGACATTGAATTTTATCTTTTATGTAGTTTTCTTCAAATGTTTTAGATTGTAATGGTACCTTCTTCTCTTCCTTCAACTCATCTCCAGTGCATCATGTCTCGGTTTTCATTCAAGCTGTCCCTCCAGCTGGCTCGTTGTCTTGTGATTTTACTCCTTTGGACAAATTGAAGCAAATTGCTCCCAGGACATATTCAAGAGTAGCAAAACCAAACAGGTTTGTTTTTTCTTTTTCTCCCAGGCTAAAACATGCTTCTTGACTGCAGGTGCTGCTGGGTTGAGCTTGCTCCCAGTTCTCTGGAAGCTCGGAGCATGGTCTCATGAAAAACACATGCCTCATCAATTATCCCAGGTGATATCATAAGGGGTCCTGTGTCTCTTCCTTACAAATTAAAATATCACAAATATTTCAGATGTATCATCTTCTTTCTATTGCCAAGCTTGTTGCTCAGAGCTGTGAGCAGATCTTTTTAACTTTTCCAGAATATGGTCCTCAAAACCATTGGTCTAAAGATATCCGTTCCTGTCCTATCCTTCAACAGGCTGTATACACTAACTCCTAAAAAAAATTGTACATTTGGTTCCTATTCAGAATAGTCTATACTGCAGCCTTTTAAGCAGTCTTCCTTAGTACAGGGCTGAGAAGATTGCTTTAGCTGAATCTGGCTTCTTATTTCAGATGACTTCTTACTCCTTTATTTAGAAATTTCATTTCATTTTATGGGTTGCTCTTGGAAAATGTTTTTCAGAAGTTTTTTTAAGTATTTCTGGCTAGACAGGAAATAATTGTATCGTTTGTGTGATTCAGATGTTTCTGCAATGAGTATGACACAAAATGCTACAGTTGATAAAATAACTCCAGAATTTCTCTGTTCTGTCTTTATAAATGATAGAAGGAAAAGGATGACTGGTATGTGTGCTTTTAGCTTGGCTGTATTGATTATTTTTTTATGTGTTAATGTGGAAGCATACATGAATGAGTAATTCCTTTAAGCATACTTCTTAGGAGAGGGTGTACAGAGTAGTTCTGAAACTACAGGACTCATTTCAGATTAGACAGTGTAAATTTTGTAAGTTGAAAGAAATAGGAGTGTAATCAAATGCATCATGTGTCGTATTAGTAATTTTTTATATATGTGTGTATATATAAATATATATATATATATGAAAATGGTTTTGTGGTTCAAATTCCATATGGCATCTTGCCTGAGATGGTCACTGAGTATAAAGATCATTGATCTTACTGGTTTTAGTAAGTGAATAAAAAATAGAAATTGCTGTTATGAAGATGATATTATTCATATTTATGCAAGTCAGATGTTATACTAAATAGCTCTAATCATGCAGATGTCAGGCTGAAATTTTTAATTGAATTTTAAAACAATCTTTCACAGTGACTTTGGGAAAAGAATAATGATTAGTCATTACATCTATTATTACAAAAATTCCGTCTCCCACCGTTTCTGTCAGAGTCTCAAAAATATCAGAGGAATCTGGAGTCTGACCTGCACACTGTGAGTGGCAGATAGAAAAATGATAATTATATACAGAACAGTAACAGTTCCATGAGAGACATATGGCCCTGATATTTCTTTCTGTTAGCTGGGAGCAGCAGCACTTTATGGTTCAGTGATCTGTTGGATAATCACAAAATAAAATAAAAGATATCATTTGTTACAGAGAATAAGCCTCAATAATGCTGTTGAGCTACAAAATGACTCCTCCGTAATCACTGGTTGTAACAAGATGTGAATGATCCCCATGCCATACACTGACTCTGACATCATGCTATCATTTACACTACTAAATGAATAAGCATTCGCTTTCATATGAAGACACATTACTTGTGTCTCAGAAACAGCACTGTCATAAATTTCACTTGTTATTTTATTCATATTTTTATTTTTCCCCTTAGGAAAAGAAGTTATCCAGTAGAAAGTCTCAAGATTCTGGTAAAAAAACGAGCCTCGCCGATGGCTCACTGTGATCTTCAGCAGTGTGCAGTGCAAATAAAATTTCCAATGGTCAGAGTTTGGTCTGTATAGAAACTTAAGCTAAGATGTTTCAGTGGCATCACTGTAACTGAGAATGGATGTGGTCCAAAACATCTCCTTCAATGTGCTGAACTACCTTTGCATTCACTAAAGTCAGATATTTCTTTGAACATAAACTGTGGACATTATCCTTCATCTTAGAAATCTACCCTTTGGTCTGCCTCTTGTCTGAATTTGGCCATTGGAAAAATATGTCCCACTCATGTGGAAAACAACTGCTCCTTTCTGCTTTAAAGCAACACCCGGATAAATTGTTTCAGTGGTAAGCTTGCCATCCAGATTACGAAATAAATGCTTGCCATTAATCTAAATCATTAAGAAAGGAATTTAAAGCCCTTCGCATTCATTCAGGATGAAATTCCCAATGTGAAGACAGTTTAAGACTCTGGCTAAAGAGCACAAGTCTGTTCTCTGTCCCTGAGATGAGCAGTTACCGTCTATCCATACTCAAACTCTTAATGAATTTTGCATCCCAAAGGAAGGTCACAACATCCAAGCTGGGATTAATCCCTGGACTGTATTAGTTCCTAAACCATTTCAGGAATCGGGAGATTTGCCGAGTGTGCCATGGACCATGCTGGCATCTGAACGCTGGTTTCCAGTGCCTCTGCTGATGGCCCTGGGATTATTTAATGTAGTAGGATAGATGTAACATGTGTGTCCTGATTACACTTCTGAAGTCTTGTGTAGATTCAAGCTGCACACTGCTTTGTGTCTTACGCCTCTGAATGAATTTTGCCTTTATTAATTAAAAACACTGAACAGGTTTCTCAAATGCAGTTGCCCAAACTTTGGTGTCACTTTTACGCATTGAAAAAAGTAGAATTTTCTTAAGGATCAACAATATACTTTCTCAGATATCACAGATCTTGAGTTTAGAATCTTTGACTCTGAAGATAAAAAATCTAACATCTATGTAAACTAAAGTTGACAGATTTTTAAAAATTAAATGTTATTAAATACTTCAAGAATTTATCTAGCCTGTTTCTGCTGAAAATTTACAATGTTGGCATAACTAAGTTTTTGTTCTGGAAGGTTAATTTACATATTTATCACAAGTTATATCAGCTATATTTGTTTTTTGGGGCTTTGGGGTTTTTTTTTACTTCCTTTTCAAAGTATTTGCACTAGAAACGGCTGAATTTTGAATCAAGAACCCTCCAGATTTTTAGGTAGACCTTTGTTTTGCAACAAGTAGTTAGTAACTATGTTATTTTTCATATAATGCTGGAGGCTGTAAAAATTACGGAAAAAATAGTGAAGGCTTTTTTTTGCTTTTGTTTTATAACTATTTATTTCAATACAGTAACATGATTTGATTTAATAGTGATATTTCAAAATAATAGAGATTTTTAATTACATAAAACTTAGTTGAAATTGCAGATTTGTTAATTGTGAATATGAAGTGTTTGTTGCCATCATTATTCTTTTCTGAGGTTTCCTCCTTCGCAAGTCTTCATCCGAATTTTTCTGAAATGTTGTTTTATACTTTTTTTTTTTTTTTAACATACACACACACACGTATAAGAATATTCCTAACCTATTGTGTTTGTATGACCAGGTGTTCAGTGAACTGCAACGCCACCTCTAATCATTGGAAGTAATAACTCTGCTCCACCTCTGTGCCACAGCAGCCAGAACCAAAAAAAAAAGAAGGTATGTCAAAGAGTTTGAAATGTTGTAAGGATATAAGAATATAAAATTACCAGAAAATTTGCAGATATGTTGGGAAAACTACTGTTCATTCGTTAGTCACCTCAAAATTGTTCCATGCAATAAATTTTCTAGAGCTCCATCCAAATGGAGTTGCCAATTACTACCCAGTAGAGGTTTCTTAGACTCTATTAAGCAAGACGATGACCTTGATTTTTTTTACCTTCTTGACTAGTCATTCACATAGTTTTCTATCTTCTTTGTAACCTTTTATAGGGCAAATATGGATAAGAAACAGCAGAAAGACTTTGTCTTCAGTGTGGTGTTTGGATCCTGTATGATTACCTGCAACCCACCTGATCTTCCCTCTACAACCAATTTAATCTCTTATGCTCACTAACTATGCAATCAAGGTTTCAATGGTAATAGTTTAGAGTTACCAGGTTACATTCTAGACCTTTAGCAGACATTTCAACAAAGCTGTAGTGACATTTTAATGTCTGGGGTGCCCCAGCCTCAACACCAGGTTCCCTAAATTCTCTCATGTTTACCTCCATTTATCAACTCTTTGGTAGCAACAATGGTGGGTTTTCTACACCGCTGTATTACTGCTGGGTATGATGGGAAAATCCCCTTACCAACATCTGTTGCAAATACAGACTAAATACTGAGAACTTTCATGTATATCTGTGTATTTGGAGATATACATATAATTTTTTTACACTTACACTTACATGTATAGATATAGGATGGTATGGATAGTTGTGTACAAACATTTGAACATAAACATGTGCATCTCCACATCATCTAAAATGACAACTAGAGTTGTCATTTCAGCACTCCAAAGTTTTCATAAAATGGATCCTAAGTCTACAGAAGCACTGAAATGTTCTTAAGTTGTTTAGAATTTCTTTCTTGCTTCTAAATTTAAAACTAGGCTTTTGGGGCACAGGCTGTACTTTCTCTGGGGGTGTAATTGTCATGTACATATTAATATATGCAAATAAAATTGGAGTTTCAACAGCCACTATTCCTCCAAAGGTTACACTCTCTAATTAGAGCCAAGCAATTAGTTCTAAAAAGTTTCTTCTTTTTTTTTCTAGAAGCTTTGCGTTTCCTTAACAGTGAAATTGCATCTCAGCCATTCCTTTTTGTTTCAAGATATGAAATAATTAGAACTGTACCTTCATTTCATCTTGCCCACTAATTGCCCCCTTTTAACACTGATCGTTTCAAATGGTGCCTCTTTGAGATTTTATAGCTTCTAATATGTACATGAGTATAGGTGCAATGTTAGAACAAATTGAACTGTTCTTTGTCATTCTGACACCTTAAATCCCATGTTGCTGCCTGATGTGACTAGGGAACCAGCGATAACTAAGTCTCCAGGCTTAATCTTTTTTCCCTTTTTTTTTTTTTTAAATAAAAAAAAAATATCTCAGTTTGATGTAGGAATAGTGTGACCCTCTGAGTGCACTCAAAGACGGATGAATAGTCGAACTTTGTTCTTCCTTTAGTACGGGATCTTAAATTTTAAAATAAACTGTATTTGACCTTAGCATGACTTTTTGATTCCTTCTTGTAAATAGAAGAATCAACAATGATCAAATGAAAAAGGTCAGACAGTGAGAACAGTGAAGCGATTCATGTAACTTTGAATGATTCATGGTACATGATCATTTTTATCATAAAAAAGAGTAAACAAATCAATGTAACATGCCTGTCAGTTTGTTTTCTGAAACAAGTACCCACATCCACAACATGTAACTGGAGGCAAAAAGAGTCTCCCAGCATCTCCCTACAGGGACGTACAGGCAACTCCAGAGGGTAAGTCATCACCCCCAAGACACACATTTCCCTCTAGTGTGCTCGTCTCTCTTTCTCCACTGATTATTTGGGGAGCTCAGAGTCAGCAGCCTTGTAACATAGATCCCTCAGTCAAGTGCCTAAAAATACCAAATAACACAGCAAAGGAATAGAAGTGAAGTGAATTCCCTGCGTGGCACTTGGGCAGCCAAAAATAACTGTAAGCTCTACATATGTTTCTTTCTGCTCTCCACCAGCAGAAACTGGTGGGCAATAGGTGGGGGCTTTGATCCACTTCCTCAGCTCCCGGATGTCCCATGTACAAACTGGCTGAGCCAGAAGAGTTCACCCTGCAACCTGTCCCCTATTTCATGGTAATATAAAGGGAAGTATAAATACCTATCCAAACAAGTTAGGGAAAAAAAGGAGGTGGAGAAGCCCAAAGAGAGCTGCAACAGGGTTGAGGTAATGAAGATGTGACATATTCAGGTAAATATGACAAGGACTTGTCAGGTTGCGCTTGCCCAGCAAGAGAACCCAGATGTCTACAGCAATCTGTAGCAGCAGAAGGAAGTGACCTGAGGGAGCTAGAAAGAGCTGAGGAGGCTGGGAGCCCTTGGGGACTAGAAAGGATGAGGGAGAAAGAGAGTCCAGTGTTGCCAAAATGTCTCATTACTTCTGTTCAGAGATACGATGACACTCAAAAAGGGCTGGAGGAGAATTTTGCAATTAGCCTTTTTTTTCCCTGTTTTTCCTTAGGGAGAGGAGGAGAAGAGGAGGAAATGAAGGGAAGGAAATAAAATCCAACCTGTTCTTTTTAGTTTATCTACCAGCCCTTGCTCAGGGCTGTGCCTTAAGGCACAATATAGCCCATACTGATTATTATAACAATTTTAAGCTTATTCCCACTTCCAGAAAATTGGTACATTTATGCATGTGCATACCTATTAGACATGATAGTGACTGTATTTTTTTTAAGAAACGCAGAGAAATAGATACTGCAAGCACCATCAGGCACTCATCACTCCATAAGCCAACAAAGATGGCAGTATCAACCTCAGCCAGGACCGTGGATCCACTTACCTGCCCGCCTGTATAGAGACAAAGGCTCTGCCTTAGGTGGTAGCTGACGTTCACAATCTAAAGCCTCAACTCCCTGAAACCTAAGTCGATCATTCAGTAAGTAGGCAGAGAAATGAAAAAGATAAAGACATCTTTAGAGGATCCTTAAATATTAGATATACAACTTTTTTTTTTTTTTTAAATGAGAGAAAATACTTATCGGATTTATTGTGTTGATTGCATTTTTTTGTGGATTATCATTTTCTCATATATTTTCTCATGCCTAGTAGCATTCATTTGCTCAGTACTGTAGAGAAAGCATCAAGAAAACAGTCCTTTAACATATTCTTTCCAGATGCACTGAGAGGAAAATACTCTGGTTTTAAGCACTGCATCATTGTTTGCCAACAATTTGTACATTCACTGGTAAAGGAAGGATCTACTTGTGGTGGACTGATTTAATCTTAACTTTGCACTGTCATCTGTTGGCATAAACAAAAGTCCAGGGTACAAATAAGAGAATAAATATCTCTTTCTGGCAAGATGCCTCTTCAGCAAGGGTTTCAATTCTTTCCCCAAGCAGGTGACTTCATGAGGAGAGAGGCTACTGCTACAGTCATTGCTCTCTAGAAGGCATTCATGTATTTGGAAGACTGTCAGTAGCCATCAAAGCATAGAGAAGCAGCCTTGCCTGCAGCTGCGGTATTGATTTGGGGGCTACAGTGTATTTGGCACCTCCCTATCCTGTGAGAATAAATGCTTTTCTGCACACCAAAGAGGTCAGGCAAGTAGAAACTATCTGAAAGTCATGCATCCGGACGCAATTCTAAGAGCCAGGAGCTGAAGCATCTTCATGAAGCAATGGGTCCTACCTCTTCCCCGGATCAACAGCCATGAGGAGCTCCTCTCCTACAGTCATGGTACTACTTCTCGGTCGCTAGGCAATTCTCTCAAACTCTAATATTGTCTACCAGAATGCTTAGTCTCTAATTTGGGAAAGAAAGCTATAAACATCCCACCTTCTAACAAAGATTCTCAATCCTTAATCCCCAGCTCACTGCACGTGAAACCACACTCAGCTGACATAGCCCCCAAAACTATGTTGCGTCAACCATGAACCTGCTGACGCTAGCTGGGGGCAGGGAATGGATTACATGGCCTCTTGAGATCTCTCCCAGACTTGTTTTCTACACCTTTATGAAAGGAGCAGCAGGAGATGGGTTCGTTCAGTTCAACCACATGGGATCTTCCCTCATCAGGTTTCTGTGGAGCCAAGGTGCAGCGTAAAGCTGTCATCCCTTTGGGTAATACACAGGGGGCAGGGACAAGGCAAACACCATCTGCTCTTTCTCCTTGGCACTGCATCTTCACAGGCTCTGGGAGGTGCATTCGCACCTCCATGTGGAGTTAAATCAAGATCTCACTCATCAAAGATATTGTAATAGTCGGCCAGAAATCTAATATAAATGTCAAGCAGTTGTTCTCTGAAATATCATAGGCGTTGTTTGCCATATTGCTGCCTTTACCTTTCTCATGTGAATTTAGTTAGAACTGGTAAAAAAGTGTTCCAAAAGAACATGGGAGAATGCTGACTGGACAAAATGAAACTTTCTTCAAGAACATGACAATTTTGTCAAAATTTTCAGGGGAAAGTATTCAAATGTTTGGTTTCATGAAAAAAAAAAAAGGTCAGGGTCCTTCACTTCCACTTTGTCATGTATTATAGATTATATCATGCAAGCATACCTAGAAAAAATATAATATAAATGCCAAAACAACAGGATCAGCATGAAAAGCTCTGAAGTTCTCTAAACAACATATTTAAAAGTATATTTTGTTTTAAAAAACAGCAGATTTCAGAATCTCAGAATTTCTCACACAATAAAAAAAATCAAATTTTGTCCAGAAAGTGATGAAACTATATATCAGACTGAAATTGTGCAGAGGTCAAGTGTGGCTGTGAAAGTCATCTGCATTTTTCTCAGTGTTAAGCTAGAGATATCCTCCTAAAACTTGCTAAAGTTCTTCACATCTAAACTCTGGATGCATAAAATAGAACTTCAGACCCAAACCCTATATTTGTTTATTCAGGTGAATAGCTGCCAAGTTTTGGAAGAGGCTATGCTATTATGGCATTTCTCAGATTATTTAAACGTTTCTGAAGCTCCTTGAATCCTACTTTTGTGCATGCTCAGAGATGTTTCTCTCTGTTTTGATACCGCCCTCACAGCAACATCCCCTGAGGCAGTTGAACTGGCAGATGTTTTCAGATTACCAGTTCACCAGTTCGGACACACACTTCATTAAGTAGAGATACAGAGACTTTCTATTGAGAAGAGTGACAATGTCTGTCTTTCATATTATAATCCAATGGTTAGAGCACAGACACATGTGGGAAAGAGGGCCATCTTCCTTCTCAAGGACACAAATTCATTTGCTCTTCAGTCAGCAGAGAAGCCATAGCATCTGGTGGGTTCAAGCTGCTGCTGCCTGAGCTCATTTTTTATTTCAGATGGTGAGTTTCACAATAATGTTTGATGTCAAGACAGAAACACCAAGATCTCTTAGTGAGCTCTCATTGGAGACTAGTGATCTGCATGACTGACCTCAACCCAAGAAGGGAAGAAAACCCAAGTTTCCTACTTTGAAAGGAAGACTACATCCAGAAGGTTATGATAAAAAGGTGGGTGAAAGTGTCTCTACACATCTTAAAAGCAAAGACATCACTGTCTTTCCAAACACTAAAAAAGGAAACACTCTAGAAAAGACGTGGACTCTAAAAGAACATGCTTGACTCCGGCTCTGTCCAGTTGCCAAGCTCTGGAGACCAGCAAGATCTCAGAGATACCCCTGCACAGCCAACCAGCTCCTCACCAAGAAATAATACTTATGTTTAGGTTTTCATGCCTGAGGTGCACAATCTTCCCTAGTCAGTATATAGGGAACTTCAGCATATAGGACACGGTTATGGGATGTATTGCACACTCAGTACCAACAAGGTCCATGCTATACCAGACCTCGCCATTCTCCAGGTGCCTTCAGCTGCTGACTCTTCTGCTCACACTACCTGTAATGATACAGGAAATCCATCAGATTGGTTGCATGACTCAAATGAAATTTAACCTTGATGCTAGTTCAGAGTGCATCACTTTTCGTGGTGGGGAACCTTTAGGGCAGTGGAGCTATTTTTCCAGCTCATATTCTGTGGTACTGGAAACTTCACTAGAGTTCCTCTCCTCATTTACATTGCATTGTAGGGGTTTAAAGCCTCTTTGAAGAAGTGAGGCTAGAGAAAGGATTTGGAAGATGAGAGCATGGACAAGAGAGTATATCAGCCCTTTCATTCTTTAGATTTGAAGGGCATGTCAGATCAGTATTCAGTAGAGCCAAAATACAGTCATTGTTTCTGGATGCATCCACTTATGAATTACAAATCATACGGAGAATTTTCCCCTCCCAGTGACTAAGGGACAGACTTCAGGGGTCTGATATTAAACTGGGGTAAATTATCTTAGTTTCTCTGACACCAATGAAGCCTTGACAGTTTACACAAGCTGCTCACAGATGTCAGTCGCTTGCAAACACTGCCATTGTAAGCCAAATTTTAACGGGTGACCTATTGATTAAAGGCTTATGTGTCTCTACTGTCCTGTTCTTAATCACTCTATCAAAACTGTTTTGAAGAGAGTACTTTTCGAAGCATGCCATGTTAGTTCCCAGTAAAAAGAAGGCCAGCCTTTAAAAAGGAGCTCTTAGTGATCTGGTAAAGATTTCTATTTCAGCAATTTTCCTTGATTAAACTTCTTTGGGCCTTACCAAAACATTAGTTACAGTAGATGATGACAGCAATGTTGAGGACTAGCTTGGAAATTGTGTCAGATCTTTGACCAGAAAGTTCCTGAATTGGTTTCACTCCTTTTAAACTAAAGGGTACAGCTTTGTGTCTGCAGGAGACGTTTTGTTCCTCTTGACGTTGCATGTTGCGGCACCCCTGCTGAGGCATTCTGTCCCATTTTATTGTTTACAGTTTACATGTTGCTACTGGGCTGTCGGTTGGAAGCATGGGGTGGGTTAGACTGCATTGTCATGCAAATGACATCCAGATTTACATATTAGCCCAGACTAATATTCATTGTGATGTCTCAATAAGGTTGTCTTTGATGGATAATAATTTTTCCAAGACTATAGTTCTTCTTTGAAAGTGCAAATTAAACAGAAGCCCCATTAATAGGATTTCAATAGTCTTTAAATGCTGTCAACGGTTCAACTGCTTTGCGGTGTTTCAGGGTTAGATTCTGCCATCCGGACTTATGTTGGTGATTAGTTACTGCTCTGCAAATAACCTACTTACAGATAAAAAAACCTATTACTCAAAGCAAGCCCAGGTGCTAGAACCTGATCTTACTACAAACAAACACAGGAGAAGTACAGGCAATTTTGGTGAATTTTTCAGTTAGTAGAAGTCTATAATACAAGAAATAACAACCAAGACATGTAGTACCTCATAAAAAGTTCCATCAATACATTATCTTCAGTGCAATATACTGCAAAGGATAGGATATTTGAACTTTGCAAAGGAAGACTGCTGGAGACATGGTATTCAATGGTCTCCACACCAGTGAAATGCCAATATCCATCCTTTCAGTGAGCTTTGGAGATGTAGATGTACCCTACCTTAACTGTCCCAGTATGACTATAGATCAGGCTCTTACATATTGCCCCTTTTCAGGAACTTCATTTAGTAGCAAAAAGCACAAGGAAGGCTTTAGGAGAAAGCAATCTCTATTTAATGTCTCCTGTTTCACCATGGACTCTGCCCTTCATCCAGATCCCATATCTAAGGGATGTTCTCTATTTTATATCCTTCTTTTATACAGAGCTGCTGCAGTCACCATGCAGTTCCTGACGACTGGACTCCCACACCTACTTCAGAGGATTAGCTAGGCTTCCAAGCAGGGATTTATTTTAGTTTTGTTTGTACTGCTGGGAAAAGTGTGTTCCTGGCCACTGTGTCTGAAATAAGACTCTCATATTTTTCTCTGGGATTTCCAGAAAAATGATGGGTTTTACTGTACTATACTAAGCAGTCCAGTACATTGAAAAGGAAAGAAAATTTCTTGAACATATGCTGACTTCCATGGAGTACATGGACAGGAAATCCAGTGCATCACTAAAGTGAGAGACCCATTTCACCTGGGCTCAATACAAGAGAGACAGATGGAAACCTCTAACAAATGTCCTCGGTTCTGAAATTCCATCTAAAGAAAACTATCATGTATGTAGAGAGGACATCTCTAAGGGTGTACCCTTGCAAGGTAACATTTGTCTGACCCAATTAAATTTCTACAATTTATACATTTGTATCTGATCTAATGACTCTAGATTCTGATTATAAGCAGAAGAGAAAAAATAACTCAGAATAAACAATCCTTAAGAGATTTCTCTTACTTTATACTGCTTGCTTGCTTTCTGTCTATCTGTCAAGGGATCCTAAGGTAACGTGCTCAGATGTAGCTGTCTACACTGTAGATGTACTTAAGAGAGGTGGGCCTCCCCTATGATACCCTTACAGACCTTCAGCCTGGCAGCGTTCTTTCTACTTATAACAGCAAATTCTAAATTTCTTCCTTGGAGCCAGAGCCTTTGTAAAACTCTTCTGCAAATGTAGATCTTTCCCAGATATCAAGTAAGAGTTTGCAATCTGTGTCTTTCAGTCATCCAGCATCTTCAGCTCTAGCAGTTTGTTGGATCTTAAACGAGTCCGGTGTAGAAACAACCTTGTCCGGCTGAATTACTAGCCATTTATCAGGATCCAGTGACTACTAACTTTCCAATGCCTATGTTCTAATTTATATGGATGTGGGATAGGGTGGATTCTTTCCCACTTAGAAGTTAAACATCTAACCTAGCACCTAACCAAAACATTTCGTATCACTCCTAGGCCAATCAAAGGCGTGAGACAGGCAGTTCATTTTACCTGCATCAAGGTGAGACAAATTATTTTCTGATAATGCTTATCCCTCTTCTCTGACAAGAATCTTAACTTTTAGATAGCAAATGTCTGTGATTAACTAACATTTATCAATGTATGTTATAATATTAATACGTACAGATATTCTCCTACTTAAATGCTTACCCTGGGCAAGAGGTAATCCCTATTTCTTTGCCCTTTCCTCCCCAGAAACCCTAGAAATTAGCTGTTATCTGAGAGAATCATATTATAGTTCCTGAGAGCTAAATGAGATGCATTGCACTGACTCTAGCCTAGCAGAGAAATACAGATTTCTCTGAGAGGATTGAGGATATGTTATATGCTCTTTCTCCCCATGCAGCAGCAATGACTGCCTGCTGGATGAAATCCTGCCCTTGTGGAAGAGAGGTGAAGTTGTTCTGGATTTGCAGAGCATGAGGATTTCAACTATTAATTGCTCGGTGGTGAATGGAGAAAGCAGGAGCAGAGAATTCTGGGTACATATAATTGGTGAAAAAAACAAGCAAAACATACAGCCTTTGAAATAGCTTTAACAATTACAATGCTAACTTATTCTTTTCCTTGCCTTCATTAATCTACAAATAATTTGAGTGGGTTCCAAGCTTGCTCTCTCTCATTCCCAATTAACCCAATGGCAATTATCACTGGCTTTAGCCTTTAATATCTAAGAACTCTCTTTTACCTCTCGAAAGAAGCTTTTGAAATCTGAAAATGCCAAACCAGCTAATGTTTTATTTAAGCATAGAAAATGAACTTTAGGTTATTCCCCTTGCCATAGGTTAACTAATTATTTATGAAAAAGGGAATGAGAGAAAGGAGAGAAAAAAGAAGAAAAGGAAGATTAACATCCCAAACCATCTCAGTTGTGCACCATAACTTGTATGTTAAAAAGTTTGTTTTCATTGTCTGGTCATTCAATGTAGTCTCAATAATTGTCACTGTTAATTTTGGTCAATATAGCTACATCTATATTAATAAATTTACATCTATTCTAATAAAAGTAACATTCTCTGGCCCTAAGAGTGGCCAATATGGTCTGGCCACATCCCTGAACAAAGTGGCTGGCTGTAAACTGCTTACTGGGAACAGTTCTTCATCCATTATAATCCCCAGCACTCTTGGGAATTTTCCAGGTCAGCGTCCCTTGGTCCAGGCCAAAAGTGTGCCAGGGTCTGTGCTAACAGATCTTGTACCAACGATCAAGTTTCAGTGCTCGTTCCCAAGTGCTAGCAATATTTAGTTACTTTCAAAGTCATGGTTTTGGCTGGGATAGAGTTAATTTTCTTCACAGTAGCTGGTATAGTGCTGTGTTTTGGATTTAGTATGAGAATAATGTCGATAACACATTGATGTTTTAGTTGTTGCTAAGTAGTGTTTATGCTAGTCAAGGACTTTTCAGCTTCCCATGCTCTGCCAGGTGCACAAGAAGCTGGGAGGGAGCACAGCCAGGACAGCTGACCCAACTGGCCAATGGAGTATTCCATACCATATGATGTCATGATCAGTAAATAAAGCTGGGGGAAGAAGAAGGAAGGGGGGACATTCAGAGTGATGGCATTTGTCTTCCCAAGGAACTGTTATACGTGATGGAGCCCTGCTTTCTTGGAGATGGCTGAACACCTGCCTGCCGATGGGAAGCAGGGAATGAATTCCTTGTTTTGTTTTGCCTTTGTGCACGGCTTTTGCTTTCCCTATTAAACTGTCTTTATCTCAACCAACGAGTTTTCTCACTTTTACTCTTCTGATTCTCTCCCCCATCCCACTGTGGGGGAGTGAGCGAGTGGCTGGGTGGGGCTGAGGTGCTGGCTGGGGTTAAACCACAACAGTGATGTATCTGATCCTAATGTAACAGTAAATTTAGAATTTGGCCTGATTTCTCCTAGGACATCAGTGAAATTCCCATTGACCTGATAAGCTGGGGTCAGCCCTTAAATTTCTTACTGAGACATAATACTATTTTACAACACAAACTATTTGACTGAAACAAGTCTTTGTGGTATCTTTGTGGTCTAAATCTGCACCCAAACAGGCCCAGGGTGTCCAGGCAGAAGTGGTGAGAGGTGAGGAGGGGGAAGGTCAGTGTTTTATATGCAGTGCAGCCAAAATGTCACTTACATGCTAAGGGCATGGACAGATGGAATTTCCTGAAGTTCTCGCAAGGGAATACTTATTTATTTGGGCTTGCATATAGATGGAAAAACTCAGTTTCATATCTATTTAGATCTAACTTGACATGAACAGGTAACCTACCTCACTTTCCCTCTCTTTTTTTTTGACCTTTCTCACGTCAATACAATGGTGTAAATGCAATCGGACTGTTGACTATTTTTTGGGGGATACCGTGAGCAAATAGTTGTGAAAAAAGATAAAACAAAGGGAAGAGTGCCACTGTGACAAAACAAAGACAAATTATCACAGGCAAACAGTAGCCAGAAACCAATTTAGTTTGTATTCTTCCGTGACAAGGAAAATTAAAAGTAGCCAATATGGTGTAATGATATTGTAATATAGAAACAAAAAATATATAAAAAGAGAAGTTCAGCTCAGCAAAAAAGGTGGAAAAATGAAGACTGAGGAACCTTTGAAGAAGACAGGTGAATCCCCTTTGTCTTCTGGCTCCCATCCTGGTCAGAAAAATTGAGAGCAAAAAGCTATTCATCTCCTTGAAACTGGACATCATTTTGTCCTTCTATTTTATTTAATAAAATTGTGCAGTCTGGATGACTGGAATGACCTCTCCACACCTCTTACTACTACTTCACCAACTCCACTTGCTGGTATAGCAATCTAACCTATACCTGTCGAAGACATTAGTGTCTTCAGTTGTTTATTGCCATCAGCTGGAGATTAATGTCCCCACAGTCCAGCTGCCAGAAGGCAATATGTCAATATATCCTAATCTGTGTCACAGCGAAGTCAGTCAAATGAGATAAAAAGCATTATTGCCATGATTTATTCGGGGGACAACTTAGGTTGCACTGAAGCAGGTGAGGAGTATTCACAGAATTCTTTCCACTATCTGTGAGTAAGAGAATTAACCTCCAGCTAGGATCACTGACAGAGCAGCCTATAGGTGACAGGGCTTAAAATTGCATTTATTATACATAAAGTGAACACAAGTCTAGGGTCTGAATGTGAGAGCCTATGTGGTTTATGAGGGTTTAGTTTTCCTCCTCTAAGATCACAGCCGTTTCCATGTATGAGTAGGAAGAGAGATTTGAAAATGTGAATAACTTGATGCCAGAAAAAAATCGATTCAAAAATATAGAAGTGTATCACAGGAGTGTATTAATATTTAACCACCACTTTAAAGGAAAAAATAAGCACACATCTTTCTGACTTAACCTTTTCAGTATTTCCACTACAGTGAACAATACACAATGTGTTACAGAAATCAACAGAATACAATTTAAAGAAACAGAAATGTCTCAAGCATATCAGGTGTTGCAATAGAAAGAAAGATCCATGGAAACAACTTGTTTTACTCAAGTCACACAGTGGGAATACATTTAAGTTATGAGGAAAAGACTGAACATTTCTTTCAGCAACAAGCTGCCATTCATCTCTGCTGAAGGGGGTGTGACTGATGTATCTAGCTGTCATAGGGTAGTTTCTTTCCATAAGAAGAAGAGAGGAATCAGGAAAGGGATCCATGATCTATTTTTTGGGGCAGAGGAACAGTACATTATCCTTTGTACTGTGTTCCTAACAGAGCTACTTGCAAGGCCTTGAAGACTTGTTTCAATGTTTCTAGCCACTTCTGTCAGTTTTAGTGCTGCCTGGCTGTGGGCCATTGGTAAGTCCTTAAATACTAGCAAGCAGTAAGTACACAAGCTAAAATGGATTTTATTTCAAGCTCCGTATAAGCACTATCTATTTTCTCAGTTCCTTCATCTAGGTGATGTTAGGTAGGAATATCTGGTGTACCTGTATTTAGGTTGAGTCCAGTCCTCTTGCAGTTTAACTATATATGGCCCCTTAAAATGAACAGCAATCCATAGTGGTGGGAAAAGCCAATACACTGTTTTCTGGAATAAGTTTAGATGACAATTTCTAAACTTACGTTGAATTTTTGCTTAGAAAACAAGCTCTCTTCGAGGAGAACAGAATTATTAGGGAAAATTGTTCAAAACTAAAGATTTTTTTTTTTCTTTTTCTTCTTTTTAAGTATGAAATGTATCTTGGGAAATAGCTCTATTAACTATCAATGTCATGAGGACAGAGGGACAA
>NW_009192140.1:33484-34538 GCF_000690835.1 Fulmarus glacialis | reverse complement strand
AAGCTCCGTATAAGCACTATCTATTTTCTCAGTTCCTTCATCTAGGTGATGTTAGGTAGGAATATCTGGTGTACCTGTATTTAGGTTGAGTCCAGTCCTCTTGCAGTTTAACTATATATGGCCCCTTAAAATGAACAGCAATCCATAGTGGTGGGAAAAGCCAATACACTGTTTTCTGGAATAAGTTTAGATGACAATTTCTAAACTTACGTTGAATTTTTGCTTAGAAAACAAGCTTTCTTCAAGGAGAACAGAATTATTAGGGAAAATTGTTCAAAACTAAAGATTTTTTTTTTTCTTTTTCTTCTTTTTAAGTATGAAATGTATCTTGGGAAATAGCTCTGTTAACTATCAATGTCATGAGGACAGAGGGACAAGCAGGGAGCCAGGCAAAGCCCCTTCAGAGAGAGTTTCAAAGTGATGTGTTCCCTCCCTAGAGTAGCTCTCTGAATAAGAGTTCCCTTCTTGTGCTGCTCCCACTAACTAGGTGTAAACTGTATTTCAGGGTCAGAGAGCTAGCAGAACCATGTGGACACCTGTAGACACGCTACAGGCATCCTGCAGGCAACAATCCACAACATTAGAGCTGGGTCAGACAGCATGCTCTGTCTGACGTGGCTTCCTGCCTTACATCCTCAGGCAAACCTCTGAAATTTCTTCTCTCACAGGGTTTGAGGCACCTGAACCAGGTAAAGTGCAGGGAGAGGAAAGCAGGAGATCATCTGACTGGGGAGAAGCCACAGAGCTAAGTTGCAAATAGGGAGGTGTGCATTAAAGGAGATACCTGGAGGACAAGGTCCCACCAGGTTCCAACTCCTCTCAGCTTGCGACACATGGTGGTGGCCTCTGCCTTCGATCCCTGACCCTATAAGCCAGACATTGTGTCCTGGTTTCAGCTGGGATGGAGTTGATTTTCTTCCTATTAACTGGTATAGTGCTGTGTTTTGGATGTAGTATGAGAATAGTGTTGATAACACACTGATGGTTTAGTTGTTGCTAAGTAATGTTTACTCTAGTCAAGGACTTTTCATCTTCCCGTGCCCTGCCAGGTACG
>NW_009192140.1:17830-33403 GCF_000690835.1 Fulmarus glacialis | reverse complement strand
AAGGAGGGGAGAACGTTCGGAGTGATGGCATTTGTCTTCCCAAGTAACGCTACGCGTGATGGAGCCCTGCTTTCCTGGAGGTGGCTGAACCCCTGCCTGCCGATGGGAAGCGGTGAATGAATTCCTTGTTTTGCTTTGCTTGTGTGCGCGGCTTTTGCTTTCCCTATTAAACTGTCTTTATCTCAACCCACGGGTTTTCTCATTTTTGCCCCTCTGATTCTCTCCCCCATCCCACCCGGGGGTGGGGGTGAGCGAGCGGCTGCGTGGTGCTCAGTGGCTGGCTGGGGTTAAACCATGACACATTGCTTCTCAGATCACCAGTCAAGCTGACTAGCTGCCATCTAACACACCAGCCATGGAGCAGAAGAGACACGTTAGAAAATTGTGTGAGACATCGGAAGTTCGAGTAAGGTCAGAATAGATATAAATATCAAAGGCGTAGCAAGATTTTCAGCTGAATCACTTTCCCCTCTGTAACAAATGATCTTAACAAATGAAAACATATGAGATTATATCAAATTCAATTTTCAACATCTTTCAGTAGAAAACAGTCTTTAAAAATAATGTCTGCTTTCTCATTTTGATTAGGTGGAAATTATGCATTAAAATCACCTCTTTAGATAAGTCCATTCTGAACATATATATATACACTTTCTAATGCTGTCTCCTTTTTCATCCTAAAAGATAAATGGATACATTTTGATGTCTACATTTTAGCATTGCGTATACATACATACATGTATACATTTTACTTTAATATTGATATTATCAAATGAAAAATTCCAGTTACTCAGAAAATCTTCTCCTGCATAATTCACAGTTTATGCACTATCTTTTGTGATTTTTATTTCAGAATGTTCTAGCAACATAATCCTAGCTGTTGAGCACCATGAGTGAAGACAGAATTAATTCACATATTTCTCATTTTTGAAACATTTCTTTTTTTCTTCTTTATTTCTTTTTCTTTTTTTTTTTTTAATATCCCACCATGGAAGAAATGGTCACTGTTATTTATACCCATAGATACCCATGTTATACTGTAGCTTCATGATAGAAGAACACTGGCAGCCATGAAGCTATAATGAATTTCCTTTTCCCCCTCCCAATGGCACTCATTTCCACCTCTACACTACAGCTTCCCTTCTCCTCAGGTATATTGGCGCTAATGTTCATGTTCCCATACTTCAAAGAGCAAGAGCTAGCCATGCTTCTTCTTGGGCTATATTTTTTCTGGCTTAAGAACTAATTCCTTTCAGTAAGAATTGAGACTGGTGGAAGGAAGAGGACATACAGGAGCAAGCCAGAAGAGAAAGGGAGCGAGTGTCAGGACTGGGACCATCCCTTTCAGAAAGCAGCAAGTTATAATATCATCATCTTT
The DNA here is from genome assembly GCF_000690835.1 of Fulmarus glacialis. NCBI lineage: Eukaryota > Metazoa > Chordata > Aves > Procellariiformes > Procellariidae > Fulmarus > Fulmarus glacialis. The sequence continues at coordinate 32,025 of NW_009192140.1, read as the reverse complement.
GATTTTTCATCTAATTGTCCTCATGAAAATGCAGCAGGTGGAGGGTGGGGGTAACTTCCTGGCTGGCTGGGTGTTTAAAAGAGAGATTGTCTAAGAATCGTAAAATCAAAGCCTTGGACTGAACTTTATCTTCAAAATGGTTCCTTGGCTTTAATAGGGCTATGTTAGTCCTAGGAATGAAGCAGTGTCAGAAGCCATCCTCTGTCCCTAAGCCAAATGTCCTAGTCTGGCTATATTTCAGTAACGTAAATTTTATTTTTTTTTAAATGCTCACAGACTCACTCTATTTTTATTTGCTGCTTGTGAGTTTTTCCCCAGCATGATTATTAAGTGTTAGTAGAATTATTTTGATGAATAATTTTTAGGCATTTGGTTGCTCATGAGCTGTTTGCTGCAACTATTTGATGTTTGTTATTCAAGTTGTGTAATTAGCTGTGCAAGTCATGCATAATTCTTTCTGATTCTTCCTTCGAAGATTTTTTTTTTAAAAGTAGATGGTGAATAATGATGTCTCTTACAAATGTTTGGAAGAATATTCTGTTGTACTAACATTTGTGAGAACACCAGGATCATGAAAGATTACACAAATGTTCACCCTGTGTCCGTCTAAGCACTCACAAACTATGACTTTTTGTTCAGTGTTTCTGCAGCTTCTAGTACATTTCAGGGTTTTTTTCTTGGTACCCCGTGATGGTGTATTCTACGTTCTGCCACAGCCAAAATGGTAAAAAAGAATAAGGAAAAAGGTACAATGAACAATTTTTAAAATTAATCATAAAACTTTTCTTTTCTCCTTATGAAAACATCCACAAGTTGGAGTTTTTAATATTTCTACCACTCTACTTTTGTGTAGTGAGTTTGCTTGCTTAGTTTTATGAACAGTTTCTTCTCTTAAGTGGAACAGCTGGATGCTGGGCCAGCCACAAAGCTTTCCTAATTAATTGTATTTTCCTGCACTATTTACTATCCTTTGATTTTTCTCTCACTAAGACTTCTGTAAAGGGAAAAAAGAAAATATTAGAAATATGTCTCAACCAAGTTTCTTTTTATTCTTTATTTTGTGTCTTTTTTATTTCACGCTCTCATAACTCTCAAAGGGAAAAGCACTTTTTCATATTACCAAAATTAACCCCTGAAATAAGAAATAATATGTAAAGGAGCTAACAGTTTCCCATTTAACTTCAGAGCCTTTGAATTCTCCTTCCAGATATATATCAATGTTACTTTGGTGGCACATTCAGTGGAGGGTTGCAAGGACTTTGCTAAAGTTGAATGTGCAATCCCCAGGAAACAAGGATGTGTACCTTTATTACTATTTCATGAAAGGGAAAAAGGAAAGTAAAAGGAGATCCTGTCAGCCAGTGAAGTGAGTGATTCCTGCTTAGGACTAGGAATATCCTACCTCAAAATATGCCTTTTCTGAGAATCTAGCATAATCATCCCGCCATAAGGTATGATGGTGCAAGAGGTACAAAAGCTCCAAGAAGATTGTAAGAAGAAGCTGGAGCAATAAAAATTGGCACATCCAAATTTAAGGCTCAATTTAACCATCCCTGTCAGATTTAGCAAGACCTAAACTGAAACCAAAGGACTTTAAATTAATATTCTGGGAGCGTATCCCCATTCCGCTGCCTCTGGTAAAAGAACAGCAAGCTGCAGCCCATGACTACGGCTGACAGCTAAGCTGGCAAATTCCTCAGTCACAGCAACAAAATTTGACAGGGATCATCAGTCAGAGTCTTTAGCAAGTCCACTTTTCCCCTTCTCCGGAGAGGAACTCATGCCATCCCCCTGCTTGCTGCAGTTTGAACCTCTATCACATCACCTTCACCACCTGAACTACTGGAGACTTCTAAGTAATATTTTCCTTCCCTTGCTTCCCACTTCTGTCAAACCACCACGGCTTCTATTTTACATTTGGAAGGACTTTAAAAAGTAGATAGTCCTACAGGGGAGCAAGAAAAATTCTTACTTTTTTTTTTCATTTCCCCTTGATGGCAACATTGTCACAAAGATTAGCAGAGCCCAAGGGATTAAAAAAAACGATTAAAGCTTCCAACTGCTGGCTTAACTTTTCAGTGATAAAGTCCCCTGACTCTCACTAATTCAATCCTGTTGCTTTGCACAAAAAATTAAGTAAAACCCTTCTAAAGCTGTACTCCCACCCTTGATTTGTGAGAGACCAAACCTGTGGATCTCCCATGAATATATATGTTCTGTGAAAGCAGCTCCAAAAGTACAGGAATATTTAAATCCAACGGATTATTTTTTGGTTTTAAGTTTTTAGGTTTTCCCCCTGTCATTTTCTGCTTGTTAACTTCTGGTGCAAAGATGAGGCAGTGCGTTTGCTCCTTCATGATGCCTTGTTCCACTTCGAGCTTTGAGATATTTCTTTGCCTTGCCTTGTCCAAATTCACTTAAATATTAGGAGGCCTACTTCAAAGTGGAAATTATTCAAAATCAAGCTGTGGTGTTGTTTTGTTTTTTTGGTTGGTTGGTTGGTTGGTTTTTGTTTGTCTCCATTGGGGACCAGCAGCATCACACTGTTAATTTCAATGATGTTCCAAGCACAGACCAGTTTGTATTCTGAGTTCGCAACAGGATTGCAACTAAAACGAATAATTTAGCTCAAGCACCGACTCCATCTTCCTTGCCAATTTTTTACGTCACCATTTCTATTACATATTCCGATCGTTTTTAAAGACTGGCTTTGTTGATAGCACTTGCAAACGCCAAAACTATGAGCCACCAAGTTACCACCACCATTCATAGAATCATAGAATCATTGAATCATTAAGGTTGGAAAAGACCTCTAAGATCATCAAGTCCAACCGTTAACCCAACACCACCATGCGCACTAAACCATGTCCCTAAGCAAGCGACTCATCTACACGTCTTTTAAATACTTCCAGGGATGGTGACTCTACCACTTCCCTGGGCAGCCTGTTCCAAGGCCTGACCACTCTTTCAGTAGAGAAATTTTTCCTAATGTCCAGTCTAAACCTCCCTCGGCGCAACTTGAGGCCATTTCCTCTCATCCTATCGCCAGTTACTTGGCCGAAGAGACCAAGCCCCACCTCCCTGTCCAAACAGCAGTGTAACTTGGGGGACATCAGGGAGATCTCATTATTAAGCTTTGAATCAAGCCCATAAATGCCTGCTGCAACACTCTAATAAAGTGCATTTTCATTGCTTTTTGCAGCTGGTTCCACACCTACTTCTAATAATCTGATTTTAGATATTTTGTGTTCTGCAATGGTTATCCCAGGTAGCCAGCATGGGTTTATGCTGGACCTCCATACTCAACGTATGAAACTCTGCTGCATGTAATACAGAAAAGTCACCTACTGAGTGGAACATAAACTGGAAGTATCATGTTCTTTTTTTCAGTTAGAGTAAGGATAATATATTAAATAGTGACAAGTTGCACACACAGTACATCTCAGTGTACTTTTTGCAGCACACAGAGGCTAAGGTGAGCACATTGACACATAACGCATACAAAAGTTGAACAGCCTTAAAAGTCTAGAGCAAAGGCAGTGCTAGAGAGGGACAAGAAGACTCTCTGAAAATCAAGATCTGACTGAGAGTAAAACTTAAAACAGATGAAGAACACTTCAGCATGAAGTGCGGCTTTGACAGCAAATCTGCTGTGCAGGGAAGAAAAACAGAAAACTGTTTCCCTGTGTTGAGCAGAGCAGGAGTTAAAATGATGAATAATCCTAATGAATAACCCCTGGAGGGGGGCTGTACGGTAGTAAACCAGATTTGTGTAATCAGTTCTCATTTAAGTTCTGCTGCTAGTTTAAATTACTGAGATTCCTAATGAGACAAGCCTGTTTTTCTTGAGATAATTGATATAGTAGCTCACAGTAAATAATAGTGACTTTAAATATTGCCACTGCTAAATGCTATAAAGTTTAAAGTGTTTTCATCAGTCAGGAAAGAAGGGAGCTGGGGAGGACAGATCTCTTTTTCTATGCATAAACAAACATAAGAATTTACTGAATTCAGAATATTTGTTTTTTATGAAGTAAAAAAAAAAGTACTAGCTAAAAATATTCTCCCCTGAAAGTTCTGTAGATCCTCCAGAATAAATGTTGTAAACAAACTTTGTTCCATGACTTTGAAGTCTTCTAACCAGTTTCCCCCAACTTATAAAAATTAGACTATTTATAAAAGTGCATAAATTGTAATTTAAGTAAAAAGCCTTGAAATTTTTATCAAAAGCATTCAAATTAGTCTCTCCCCAGGTCAGCTAATGAGTTGTCATGAGCTGGCCTCTTACTGTAGTGCACCTCCTGCAGACTAAGACAGTGAACCATGTTTTCATCAAAGGAAATGCTCATTAGTAGAGCTTTCAGAAATGGATTTGATTATAGTTTCACTTGTTAAAGTGAAATATTTTCAGCTCATTAGGATGATTATGATTCAAGGTCATCTTTTGAAGCTAGTCCTGTCAATATAAGATAAATGGGCCCTCATCTTTTTCCCTTCTTTACGTCTGTGCTTTTTAAACTCTTCTGTGCAAAAGTTCCATAGCCATAATTAATTTTAGTTCTTCTTTTACAAAGCTGTTTAAAAAAAAAAAAAAAAAAAAAGAACAAAGATTTTGGCTACCAAAAAGGCATTGAAGAACTATTAAGAGGAGGAGGAGGCTATCTTGTTTTAGAGAAATCAGAGAAAATCCTTGAAAAGTTCAGCTTTTGAAATCTAGCTATTTTCTCCTTGACCTCTTCCAAAGTTTCTAAAAGGTACTTTGTACATATTTTTGCATGTATCTTTTAATCTCAAAAGTGTAAAACGAAACTGAAAAACCACGCAAGAAGTACTGGTGGCTTATTAGATATCTTTTCTTTTATGGCACATGATAAATTTATCACCTTTTCAAGTTTTTTTTTTGGTCTCCCCCTTTATATTCACCACTTAATCTCTAAGTGGTTAAAGAGGCATTTAAACATAAAGGGAAATACTATTAACTTCTATCCACATATTGAGAAATATTACATTTACATAGGGCTTGCAACTTAAACCTAATTGGTCAGATATTGCCGCATACATCAACTTGAAAGAGAAGGTCAGGAGGCCAGTTTTTGTGCCGAATATATCAGACTTGAAAGCTGTATATTATAATGGAAAATCAGGCAAAAAAAAAAAAAAAAAAAAAAGGCAGATTTAGTCTCTCCAGTACTGGGCAAGTGAGTTTAAAAATGATGTAGATTTCAATTCCCCATAGTGACTCTGAAAATAGCCCACCAGTCTGGATTATTGGTGCAGAGTGGAGTATGTATATGCGAGTGCTGGGGATAGAGGCTGGGGAGGAGTAAGAAGTGAATTAATAGATTTCCAGACTAACCATCAAATGATAAATGATTAATCATTTTGTCAACAAATTATCCACAATGAAGCCTTGCCTTTACACCAAAGCAGTACCAATTATACCAGTGTAATTGCATCAGGGCAACCTCCCTAGCCAGAGCACAGTAATAGAACTATTTATCCAATATCGTTTAATCCCAAAAGGGGAATACTCTTATGCAGCATCTTTATACCAGTATATAACTGCATTCATTCTTATGATGACACTTGAACTGTCATCCTTCCGATTAAAAGAAATAAATGAACTCCCCTGTAAATGAATTGTATATGTGAACACAGGTTATTCTGTCTACTCACTCTCTTAAGATACCTTTTGGTAAAAGGTGGTTGCAGAATCAAAAAATCACTTACACTTCTTGTTGGATGCGTGCTTTTCTCACTGCTGGTCCAGCCCTGAGGAGCTTCTTCTACATTGTGGTGCAGTGACAAGGAGTTACACAATTAGTGAACTAATGAAGCTTAGCATCCTAAAGATTTATGTCTTCAGGTTGAGTTTACAAGTTGAGCCTCTATTAAACTCGCAGACCTTCCTAATCTAACAGATCAATAGATCTTGTTTGGTTTTTTGTTTGTTTTCTGGTTTGTTTTCTTTTTTGGGTGTGTGTGTCTTTTTTTTTTTTTAATGTGAAGGCATTGACGGGCAGATAGAGCTGCAATGTAGTACCAGCTCCCTACTAAGATAGTTCATTCCACCTGGAGGCTTATCTGCACTGTAGCTCTAGCTATTTTCAAAATCAATTAAGTTGATCTGGCTTCTGTTTTTGCCATTTGCTTGTCTTGTGACTTCTGATAAATCACTTCATGCTTCTGTGTTTCAGGGTTTTTTTATCATTACCATTATTTCAAGCTAAACAAAACAGAAAAAAAATCAACATTTATGGTGAGTTTTCTCTTGGCATTAGCCATGTATGCTGAGGTATCCAAGCAAATCTACTTTTCTGGGTTCCATTTAAAGTCAGTGGGGAAAGGTAGTCACTTTTAAAAATAATTATCAGTTCTTAAGAGAATGAGTTATAGCAGTCAGGATGAATTACCTTTGGGATATATCTGCTTGGGACTTTTTAAATTAGAAGTTTATTTAGCAATTCTGGTCTTAAATCTGCTAGCTTGTGTGCAATCAAAGCACTTTTCCATGAAAAGCTGATGGTTTTAACCTGAGGTCCCCATGAAAGTGAAGAATGAATTATTTCCTTTTACAAAAGTTTGTCTCAGTGATGAGCAAGTGACATTATTTCAGATCTATGCCTTTATTTTTTTAACTAACTTCCAGCCGCTGCTTTACGTTTTGCTCTTCTCTTTTATGAACTTGAAGTCATTGACAACACAGGACCCCAGGATACCTCTTTTCCAGAGTTTTTCTCTGATACCTCGAGAGTCATTTAAGACATTTAAACAGCTTTCAGAGATTTTAGATGGTTTAGATTGTTTATGCACTTCACCGAGGCTTATTCCAAGAAGAAGCCACCAGAGAAGAAGCACCGAGCTCTGCCGATTGCTCTTGCCCCCTCCCTGTGTTCCTAAACAGAAGGGAGGAACCTGGACTGGTTTGAGGGAAATGGGACCAAGCTTTTCTTTGCAACATCCAAACTCTACCTTAGTAGCAGCGGACAGTGTAACAAAGGGCAACAGCCTCAAATTGCAGCTTGGGAGATTCAGATCGGACATTATCTTCATCAGGACAACATGACACCAAAATGGGTACTCAGGGAGCTGTGAAATGTTGCTTCTTGGAACTTTTCAAGTCTTAGCTAGAGAAAACCATAGCTGACCTGGCCTAGTGTTGGTAACTAGGTGGTACTTCAGGTGGGAGGTTGGCCTAGATGACCTCCAGAGAGATCCCTTTCAACCAGTATTTCTGTAACTTCAAATGTCCTCACTGCAACTGGGAGGATGGTATTGGTGAAGAGTGTATGGAAACAGAAATAAACTGGTTTCAAGCTGATTATCTGAGTGTCAAAGGGAATAGGGCAGCAGCTGTATGGACTCTGGCTGCCCAAAAAAGTGCCCAGAGCTCTGGGCTGACATAGCAATTTTGCGCTGAAGGCTCTTAAGCTGCAATTGTTTTGCTATTAGACTATCAATTTTGAAGATCTCAACACAAGTGGAAGCCACAGCTCCAGCTGAGATGCAGGCCCTCTCCAGGAGTAACAGAATAGTGACAGAAAGATGTCAGAGAAGCTCTGGCCCACTGTTATTTTGCTAATCCTTGGTACGAGGGTGTGTCTGTATGCATCAGTTAACTTGGAAAGCAGTCATTATATCCTGCTGGGCAGATTCGTTTTTCCTTCTAAATAAAAAAAAAAAAAAAAAAAGGATGGGAAAGAGGGCAGGGATTCAAAGTAGATAAAGCTACTCCCAAGTTCTTTGGGAGGGGGAAGAGGATATACACAGAAAGCTGAATTACATTAAGAAAGCATTTGTCCAAAGTTTTCAAAATATTTCAAAAAAATGAAGGAATTCAGACTTTCAGGAGATAGACAAGTATCTTCTTGCAGTGGGTAAAATGAGATGTATAGAGACAAATGAAACATTTGCAGTTATTCCATGGGAGTGTGTCAGACCCATGAATAGAACCAGAACTCGTCTGCTTTGCCTAATTTGCCACACAATCGGCTTTAATCTTTAATCAAAGGGGCAATAGGGAAGAATTTATCGTTTTTATATGACAATTAAAATCCCTCATGTGGAATTATAAAATCATCAGGAATGAAGTTGTTCTGATTTCTTTAACCAGACAGGTCGAAAGTTGCCAGCCGCCATAAAGTTGTTCCCTTATTTTAAGAATCTGTGTGAAATTCTGTTTGTATGGAACCCTGCAGGCTAACTCCAGGGAAATTTGGTTCAGACCTGTCAAAGACCAAGCAATGAGGATGCTGAGCTGTATTTTTATTTTTTCCTGTGCTAATATGGTGACACTTGTTTCCAAACATAGCATTCAGAGGAAACCAAAGCTGGAATAAATATTCTTATAATGTTTCAAGCAGTACGGATGTGATCTCAGTAATCTACCAAGAAACACTTTTACTTACAATAAAATTAGGAAAACTATAGCTGTAAATATAGAAAACCATTAAGTTTAGTTTCATCAGCAGCAGAAATTTAAAGGATGAAGAACAGCTCAAGAAAATGAAGGAGAGAAAACAAATCGTAGCACTGCAGATTCAAGGTAGTGATTAAAAGTCAGGATCAAATGGAAAATGAAACAAAAAAAACCCCAGACAAACCACAAAACCAGACATTTTATAATCATCAGTGGCCTCTAGAACTTAATATTCTTATTGTCTTACTATTATAGTCTTATTACTGGCTAAATCATATGGTTTTGCTTTCATTTATTTACTGCCTAAAAGGTTCCTTACAAAAGATTAATAGACAAGCCATTTAAGATGCAATTCATATTACAAGATATGTCTAAATGTGTTTAATGTTAACTTTCCCCAAGGGGGTGCCTGAGTTTTTTTATATATACAGAAGGAAACCCTGCTGAAGAGAAAGCTTTCCAGATGTTCTCTTTGACATGGAATGTCTGTTTCTGCCAGGACTTAAGCTGTCTAGATTTCAACATCTGTGTCATAAATTCTTGAGTATAATTCATGTTCCACTTCTCCCTTTTTCTAAGCCTTTTAGATATATCGGAGAGAGATTGCCTTAAAAGATGTTTGCAAAGTGCCTAAGCCCTGTCTTCAAAATTACCAGATACCAACAGATCACACTTGTGTGGAGCTCTTCATGACCTTCCAGAATAAGCCTCTTCCTTATTTATCCAGTAATGCTGTGGGATTCATCCTATCTAACTGTAACCATCTCAGAGTTCACCTCTGATCTAAACCTGCCATCGAGTCTTGCCCTCTGGTCAATAGAGAAAGATTCAACGCATCTCACCTTGAAAAGTTGTTTTGGGGAAGTGCTGTGAACACGCTTCTGGAGATGTTTGCTTCATGGATAACCAAGGGAGCCTGACAACTCTTTTAGAGTAAACTTTCGCTACCTAAAAGACAGAAGTTAAGTGAGGTGAATCCCTTGATGAATAAGGCTGAAGCAAAAGCTGTCTGAAAACCCTGCCATGGAGAAGTGAAGTAAGTGAGAGACAGTAAATGTTATTTTATCAGCATAGAAAGGAGGATCTGAGGAGGGATCATTTGTTTTGATTAAAGGCAGAGCATTTTCCTACCTTCTCAGTCAGAGGGGGTGAATCCAGAACCTCCCGAGCTTACCAAAATTTGCCTGGAAACAGCTTTAGCCATGAGGATTTTGGCATATATTGCATGATCCTTCAGGATATGGGGACCTGCCCCAACCCAAGAGAGTACTTCAAATGCCATGAACAGCTTTAACAACTCTGGGACCTTTCCCAGGATACCCTATTTTCCACAGGCTAGCATTTCAGCCTCGGCATCATCAATGGAGGGCCCTGAACTTTGGAGTTTGCTTCCCCCACTTGGCCCAAACCAGCTTTTAATCTATCAACTTGCAGGGTACTACATGAAGCTCATCTATGTTCTCAGGTTTTTGCCGGAGGGGCTGGTGATAGGGAACATGTCTAGCTTATCCTAAGAGAGTCTATTTAAGGCAGACATTAGTCAGCATGTTTGCATTTTCTATTTAAATTATGTAGATGTGTTCAGAGACTGATGGGGGCCTATCTGACAAACCTAAAAATGAGTAAATAAAAATAAGTTAAGTGTAGTGGCATGAAAATGGAAAGCCCAAATGAAAATGACTTTTCAGGGGCTTCATCCACATGCAAAAAGACAAAACCACAAACCCACCAAGTTGGGGCAGGACAAAGGTCACAAATGGATCCTGGACAGGATGAAGAGAGAGATTTCTGTTCTCATCTGTTTCCTGGTTTACTCATCCTGGAGCCTAAGGCACCCAGGAGTACAACAACCACAGGGAACATCCTCCCTCAGGGAAGTAGCAAGAGGAGTAAATGCTTTAACTGGTACCAAGGGCTTTTATATGCCTTGCTTCTCAGCAGACATTTTTAGACATTGTTTCGTCTCCAGATCAGGAAACCGTGAGGCCATGTGTCATAGACCACAACGTGGGAGATGCAGTGGTAGCAAGGCAGCATGGCTGAGTTCAAGTTTCAGGAAAGTTTGGGACACCTCTCCCAGTGTGGCTTTTGGTCTTATTTCACCTGCCTGTGGCCAAATACTGACTAATGTGTAGATCCTGATATACATGAAGGAAAATGTGATGGTTGGAATGACCTGATTTCCAAGAGGAATCATTTGCCTCAAGCTCCTAACATCAGATAATAATTTTTGAATTTGAGGTGATCCAAGAATAATTGAAAGTGATACTTGGGGATAAAATAAAGGGGTTTTATTATTTCCTTCTCTCTCAAGTGTTAATTAACTTCTCCATAGAACTAAAGCTATATCTGAAGATTCTCATTTGATCAAAATTTCCAAGAGAAATTCTGAAACAGAAAATAGTTGGGTTTTGGCAAATTGGAAATTTTTCAAGTCCAGAAAATGCAAACCAAAATCTATTGTTTAGGGTTTTTTATAAAACAATTAGAATGAAAAATCTTACTGGAAACATTATCCCAGGAAAAGTGAATTGGATCCTAACTAACTAAGCAGATTCATTTTGCAATGACTATTTCTTCAGAATTTTGCCAAAAGTTTTCAGATTTCTAATTGCTAGGTATATTTTTGAAGGTCTTTGATAACCATTATTCTCTACTTTTATGTATTTATTTATTTCAGTCAGAAATTTTAAAAAAATCCACACAAAACCCAAAACTGTCCTGGCGACTCATGTCTTACAACAGGAACGTAGGACAGTGCAAAGAAGAATTCATGAAGAAGTCAAATTTTGCTCTCAAATTCATGACGGTTGTACTAAATGTATTTGGTCAATCTGAAAACACAACAACATGCAAAAAGAAATTAACTTATTTTGTGAGATAAAAATGGAAAAGAAATTCAATTCCTCATTTATAGCGTATTATATTATTTTGCAATCTATAGATCACACATTAGAGAACAGATTGAGACAACCTGGTGTCTTTTAATTTTGCGGTTCTTGGTTCATAATCTTGAAAGGCTAAAATCCAAAGAGTGTTTTTTCCCCTTTTTAATATTGTTCTGTCAGTGTAATTATTTGCATATATTTGCACAAGAACATCCCAGGATCTGCTTGCATTAGCTCATTAATTGTATACACTATATACTTAGCAGAACCACTCAACAACAACTGAATCACTCCCATGCACCTAACTTCTCCCTCTCCGCACAACTCCTATGAACTGCAGACAGTGAACAATACTTGTTAAAATAAACAAAATAATCAGACAGCGAAGTCTATTACTGACTTTACCATTTTATAGTGTTCATCATGTTTACTACCTGAATAGCATAAGACAAGCATAAAAGTGTCTATATTTTATGACCTGGCTGTAAACAATCAGGTGTAATGGGACTGAAGCTGAGAAAGTTTGGAATTAAGTCCCCGACTTTTACAACTAGTACGGTTCTCAGTCCACATCGTTGTCCTCAATCAGTATATTATTTTTGTGCATAGCATTCATGCTATTTCATATTACAGATTCAATACAGGCCAAGGAATCAATTTTTTTAATTATTAATTACATCTGGGATCACCTGTAAAAACAGTATTTCTGCACTAAGAATGCTGCGCTTTTGCTCTTGTTGTAAAAGCTGAACAAGAGAAGAGAAATGCAGAATTGGGTCCTGAAAGTCAGTGAAACAGAGTGAGCATCAACATAAAGATCACAAATAATTTGCGGGGGTGTTACCTCAAACTTAGCATTGTGTTTGCACTGGAATGTGAGGATGTCTGATAGTTGAGGAAGTTCAAAAGTTGTGATTAGATTTTCAAGGAAACTGTCCTGTCATATCAACTGCTGATTTTGACAAAAGCCAACAGTTATGCAGTTTACATGCTTTAAATCTCAAATATTACAGTATCAGGCTGCCATAAAGTTATTACACAACAAATCTCTGAATTTTGGGGTCAATGAGAACGGGAAGTTGTTTTTGTTCCATATGTCCCTTCACACCCTTTTTAAAAGTGCATCTTAGGGCCTGGCAGAAAATGCTTTTGTGTTTTGGGTTTTTTTTTGCTTGTGTTGAAGTGGGATAAAAAGCTCAAATCTCATAAGTGTTCATCTACTAAAATTTTTAATTAAAAATAAATTTGGGTCACTTAAAATATTTCATTTAAGTAATTTGAAGTTAAAAAGAAAAATTATCATTGAACATACCTGAATTAGTGCTTTCAAATGAAAAGTCATTTTGATATAAAAGTTCTGATAATATAAAAACGTTTCCACAGTTTCAAGTCATCTTCTTAAAATTTTATTAAAATGGAAAAGTCATTAAACCTACTTTCCCTAGCAATACTGTTTTTCATTACATTATTTAGGATTTCCCCACAAAACATAATAAAATTTGTTATCAGTGTTATTTCTTGTGTAATGGAAGAATTAGGCATAGTTACTACCTAAAAAAATGACAGCTGAGGTTTTAAAGTTGCTTTTGTTGCCAACAGCCAAGGCTTTAGAAGAAGAGTCTTACCAATGTGGCAGTCTGCTCCTTTGAAAAGAGGAGGTTTGTTTCAGATAACTATCTAAAAGTCAAGATAAGTATTAGAAGTTGTCCAGAACGGAAGCAAACTGTATTTACCTAATATTTTATAAATACTGTATAACCAACTCTAAAACATTTTTTTCCTGGTTTCAGCAATCTGTCTGGAAACTCCTCACCTTAATGTGACACAATTAGTCTGAATTAATTTAAAATCATGCTTTGGGGTGGGTGGGGTAGATGGGTCAGCAGGAGTTTTTGGAGCTTGAAATTCTTATATATCAAAAACTGGGGTAGATATATTGTAATTACTGTGTGTCTGATAAAATTTATGACACTTTTTTTCTCTTGCTAGAATCTCAAGTATCACAATGCTTACTTTTCATATTCTCTACATAATTTTTTCAACATCTTTGCCTCGAGTCCCAGCTAATATAAAAAAGTGAGAGTAAAAAATAGAGAAGCAAAACAACTTAAGAAATATTTCTTTCAAATCTAACACATTTTCAGAGGGAGAAAGCTGAAAAAATGTTCCGTTTCTTACTTTGACATCATTCTGCTTTAATATTTTTTAATCTGAAAATGCTTAGACTTTTTTATCACAACCGAATATTTTTATTGACTCCCCTTTTTGTTGTGCTGCTTTCCTATTTCACCCCACATAAAGAATTTGCTGCTGCTCTCTTTCTGGGAAAAGCCAAGAACCGGAAGAATGTGTGGGAACAGGAATGTCAGGCTATTATATAGACAAGGTTTTCTGCCTGGGGGAAAAAAAAAAAAAAAAGAAAAAGCAGAAAACACTTGAAGAAAAATATAACATTTCTAAAAATCTTGAGTGGCAAGGACAAAATGAAGAAACGATTGTTCCTTGACTCTCCCAACACAAGGGGGCATCAAATGTAATTGTCAGGTAGCATGGTCAAAACAAAGAAAGGTATTTATTTACACAGTGCATAGTTAGGCTGTGCAGCTCTTTGCCACAGGGTACCGCAGATACTAAAAGTGTATATGGGTTCCAAATCAACTACAAAGGTTGAATTTGGAAAAAAAATTAGGAAAAAACCCTCAAGGACAAGAATAAAAAGACGCCATCAGTTTGTTGTAACTGGTTCAGAGCAGGGATTTGAACTTTGTTTGTGGATGGTGATCAGCTTTCCCTGATATTAAAGGGAAAAAAGAGATGATTCTTTTCCACCCATGATTTTAGAAAACTGACAGTGGCTCCTGAATTTATTTTTTCTTTTATTTTGATCT
>NW_009192140.1:0-17819 GCF_000690835.1 Fulmarus glacialis | reverse complement strand
GAGCTTTGATCTACAATTTTTACCTTTTGATGTCACGGGTGTAAGAAGAAGAAAAAAAAAAAGGCAAGATATTCAATATGTACAAATGGGCATATCTCCTAAAAGGAGTTACAGATTGGTTTGTACAACTAAGAATCTAGGTCAACACTCAGTAATTTAGTTGAAAAGGGTGGAATTCAACTCCCTTAGTTTTATCTTTTTATGAAAAATTAGATGTCTGCAACAAACATTTTTTGTTGAACTAGTTACTGATTTCTATTAAATGTCTACTTTAGAAGAAGAAGAATCACAGCCTGATTCTAAAGAGAAGTCCAGGATGTATATTTGGCAGAATTAATTCCATTTAAGAGGACACAAAGTAGGATTTGTAACCTTGAACTTTATCAAATATGTACGTAATAGTTGTTCAGTCCTTCTGTTTCCACTTTCTCTTTAAGTGTTTATTCTTCTTCAATACTGCAAAGAATATCCTTTGTCTATCAAAATGAGTAGAGATAATTTGCTACCACAGTGCTACAGCATTCATCATTCAAAAAAAATTTCCTCCACCCATAACAAAAAAAAAATAGTGGAAAATAAATGTTCAACATAAAATACATAAAATTTCAATTCTGAGACTGAGAAAGAAGGAAAAGACAAACTGGATTGCAGATTTCGTTACAGGCTTGTAATTCAGATGAGTTGAGTCAACAGATAGAATCTGTTTATTGCCTCTTGCAGTAAACTGGAGCTGCAAAGGAGCCTTTTATGACGTGTTTTCATCAGAGCCACGTGGAATGTACCTTTTCACTGAAAGCTGTCAACCTGAGACTAAGTGACAGGAAGAAAACAGACTTTTTTTTTCCCCAAGCTTATCTTAAAAATATAACCTATCCTAAAAAAAATTGTCTGTTTTATATCCTTGGGTGGTAGCAATTCAAGCTGTGCTCTTAGGTACTGCATAGACCTCCAAGAATCCTCATATCGTTTGTGAAAAGTAACTAAAAGAAATGGGCTTACAATCATAGAATCATTAAGGTTGGAAAAGATCTCTAAGATCATCGAGTCCAACCATCAACCCAACACCACCATGCCCTCTAAACCATGTCCCTAAGTGCCTCATCCACACGTCTTTTAAATACCTCCAGGGATGGTGACTCAACCACTTCCTTGGGCAGCCTGTTCCAAGGCCTGACCACTCTTGCAGTAAAGAAGTTTTTCCTAATGTCCAATCTAAACCTCCCTTGGCACAACTTGAGGCCATTTCCTCTCGTCCTATCGCTTGTTACTTGGGAGAAGAGACCAACCCCCACCTCGCTACAACCTCCTTTCAGGTAGTTGTAGAGCGCGATGAGGTCTCCCCTCAGCCTCCTCTTCTCCAGGCTAAACAGCCCCAGTTCCCTCAGCCGCTCCTCAGAAGACTTGTTCTCTAGACCCTTCACCAGCTTCGTTGCCCTTCTCTGGACACGCTCCAGCACCTCAATGTCCTTCTTGTCGTGAGGGGCCCAAAACTGAACACAGGATTCAAGGTGCGGCCTCACCAGGGCCCAGTACAGGGGCACGATCACCTCCCTCCACCTTCTGCCCACACTATTTCGGATACAGGCCTGGATGCCGTTGGCCTTCTTGGCCACCTGGGCCCACTGCCGGCTCATGTTCAGCCGGCTGTCAACCAGCACCCCCAGGTCCTTTTCCTCTGGGCAGCTTTCCAGCTACTCATCCCCAACGGCTTTTTGTCAATAGGCAAAGCCTCACTATTCAAAAGCTCTTCCTGCAGTGTAAAAATGTAGGTGTCTGCAAATAGAAAGATAGATCATCACACTTACAACATCAATAAAATGTTAGGTCCCGCCTGTGAGTTTTGGCTAAATCTTCTGCTAGGTTTTGGAGGAAGTCAAATGCCACATTTGGTGACATGCCGTGGTTGTACCTTCCATTTGAGTTGAACCAAAGTGATGGTAAACACAGATTAATTTGATTCCAGATGGCTTCACTACTGTAATAAAAACTACAAAGTGTTTGGGACTGCAAACAGTCAAGCCACATTTATACCAGCACACTGAGTGATCTTGTGGCTTCTTCCCTGAAGCCAACTGCAATGCTCTGGCTACATCCAAACTATTCAAATCTCTTACTCTCCAAAACTCTAAATGCTTGTTGGAAATAATCACTGCCCAAGCTAATTCCTGAACTGTGCCCACAAATTGGCTAGCAGAGAAGTAGTTAGATTGAGCCAAAAATACACCAGAGATTTTCTAGTAATGTAAGGGTGCAGACAATCAAATTTCAGTGCTGATGCTATCTGGCACAACTTAATTTAGCAAAAAGAAGGATGTTTGAATGCTGAAGTTGGTCAATTATTAGATTTTGCTGTATGTTTGATCACATTGAGCCTTCAAGTGGACACAGGGCATATGGGAGAGTGTGGTGACATAAAGTATCACTAAATTATATGTACTGGACTTGAAAATTACTGTATTGAGGTATGAGGGCTCTTCCTGCATAATTCATATGCAACTGATACAAACAGCCACAATAAATTTCGTTCCAAAGCCAACAGGAAAAAAATAAAGGAAGAAAGAAACCACCACCACCAAAAGCCGAACACTCTTATGATTTTTTGTAAAATACTCCTGAGTGAAAAAAGGTTCTTTGCTTTATGGGGCAACTGTTTATAATGCCAACTTGGAGACATATTACAAATTCAGACATTCAGGGGGCTTTTCTAATCCTCAATTGCAGTTTGTCAGTGCTTCAGGAATATTCCCTTGCTCCAATTGTTCATCCTCAGCAGGAGCTGGATTAGTAACATCAGAGTCTGCAGATGCGTATTGTTTCCCATTAGTCTCAGCTTGAGCCTGGTGTTATGTCCTTTTCATCAGGAACCTCCAACTCTAAGTCAGTGAACCAGGACTAATGATCCCAGCCTTCCTGGGAGAGATCAGAGTCTGTGTATCTAATGTCCAGAGCTTTCGCTTCTGCTGCTGTTAGCCATTTAATGTGCTGCTTAAGCCTCAGACCACTTACTCCCATTGCATAAGCTACAGCCTCCTCACACTGTTTCCAAGAAAATACACACTTGAATATAATTTTTGCTCCATCCCTTTGAATTTCTTCTATAGTTACATCTGAGAGGGAACAAGGAGTGGAAAAAAAAAAAATCAATTTGCACACACTTAAATGTGGGTGGCCAACATTTGCAATATTACTGGCAGACTACCTGCAAATAAGAATTATTTACAAATCATTATCTGGCAGAAATGGGGGAGAAAAATGCCAGTGTTCACATAGATGAATAATATCTGAGGAGGATTATTCAGCCAAGTCTACTCAACAGTATCAGATGGAGAAGTTCTTTACAAAGAAGGTAACAAAGGTTACTTCTGCCCTTTTTCTCTCTCTGTTTTCTTGCTAACCCTGTTGGCCTTTCATAGATATCAAATGCGTGTTTCCATCTCAACACAGCGAATAAAGATCTCCCTTTAGAAACAGACTTTTTTGATAGAGTCGGGGATATTTCTGTAATGGAACCTGAACCTTCTGCTCTGGACTTTAATACAAACATATAAGACTTCCCCTGGCTGCCCTCCTTTTATAACCAGCTGCCTAAAAAATACTTTTCACGCTTTGTGATACTAGGAGTATCTTTTAATGAAGGTTTAAAGAATTTCCTCAAAGTTCCCCTGAACCCTGCAACACCATATTTCAGTGAAGTCTGTTTCTTGATTTGCCAGTATGTTTACAAGGCTTATAATACAGTGTTAAAGCAGGAGAATTTCACTTTAATTGGCATTTCTCCTAGCTATTTAAGCAATGTGCTGAACTGTCTATCATCAAACCTGGGCAGCCAGAACCTGTTCTTACCACCAATTTGATATTATCTAGAGTCAAATACTCTACTTACAGCCAAGATAGTGAGGTTTGTGCTTTAGAAATCATTGTCTGTAAGTGCCCCAGGTTTCTTATTCTAAATGTTTTGGTTCAATACAGACCATCAATATGACAAAAAAATATTATATGGATAGTTAAGGTCATCACTTCTGGCATTTATTGCTATTGTTATCTGTACTGTGATAAGTCCTGGAAGTCTAAATAAGGATCAAGATTTTCTTTTTAATTCAGTCCTATCAAATTCCCCAAAAGGAGACTAACTTCCTGCTCTGAAAGACTGAGATGAAAGAGGAGTTAGATATGGACAACAGGATGGGCAAAAAAATTGCTTGAATGGTTGGACTCAGAGAGTAGTGGTTAATGGGTCATACTCAACCTGGAGGCCAGTGACAAGTGGGTAACTCAGAATCTCTCCTGGGACTTGTCCTGTTTAATTTCTTTATTGACAATCTGAAGGAGGAGATGGAGTGTACTCTCAGTAAGTTTTCAAATGACACCAAACTTGTGGGACCGGCTGATACAGTCCAAGGCTGAGTTACCACCAAAAAGATTCTGCCCCTCTGCTCTGCTCTGGTGAGATCCCCCTGCAGTGCTGCGTCCAGCTCTGGAGTCCTCAGCACAAGAAAGACATAGACCTGTTGGAGCGGGTCCAGAGGAGGCCACGAAAATGGTCAGGGGGATGGAACGCCTCTCCTATGAAGAAAGGCTGAGAGAGTTGGGGTTGTTCAGCCTGGAGAAGAGAAGGCTTCGGGAAGACCTTACTGCGGGCTTTCAGTACTTAAAAGGCGCTTATAAGAAAGAAGGCGACAAACTTTTTAGCAGGGCCTGTTGCGACAGAGCTAGGGGGAATGGTTTTAAACTAAAAGAGGGGAGATTTAGACTTGACAGAAGGAAGAAATTTTTTACGATGAGGGTGGTGAAACCTGGTGAGCACAGGTTGCCCAGAGGTGGTAGATGCCCCATCCCTGGGAACATTCAAGGTCAGGTTGGACGGGGCTCTGAGCAACCTGATCTAGTGGAAGATGTCCCTGCCCATGGCAGGGGGGTTGGACTAGATGACCTTTAAAGGTCCCTTCGAACCCAAACTATTCTATGATTCTATTCTATGGTTCTATGAAATTCAGGTATATATAAAATCTGGGGGTGACAGTGTGGTGTTACACAAGGACATTTTAAACCATAACACATGGTTATTCTCCAGTACCTCCTGTTTAATTTAATTTTATGGTTTTTGTCCCAAAAAGGGAAGTTTGAAATGTTGATGATTAAAGACAATGTTGCTAGAATCCACTCACCAAGCCTCAAAAACATTTCTGTCAAGTGGACCATGTTTTTTTGCTGAGCTTTTACTACAGTGGAAAGACTGCAAAGTTCAATGCCTCTGCATGCAGTCTCTGTGAGTTCCTCCCCTTTCACCTCACCTGTGCATAGTCTTTTTCCTCTTTAGGAAGCATTTTCAAAGTAAATGCTACAGGCTTTTCTGGGTTATTTGGCATTATGTGAGAAAGCACCACTCCTGACCTCGTACAGTGAAGCGTCAGTAGTTTAACAGATTGTCAGGGACGGGACAAAGTGCACTAAAACCCTGTAGGATATAAGTGTCTGTTTAGCCAGCTTGAAAGCATCTTGACATTCTTTTGACCAATGCCACTATTTATTTTTCTGTAATAGCTCTGTCGTAGGATTAGCTATAGTAGACAGATTCGTTATGAATTTCCCTTGGTAGTTTATCATAGCCAGAGAGAAAGTTTATTTCCATGCCTTTTTTTTTTTTTGTACATGAGCTTGTGTAATATAGAGTATCCAGCTGTTTTTCTGAAAGAAGAGTAAAATACCTCTGCAATCTGAAACTTGACTGCATCTGTAGATTTTCCTAACCTCAGCCTTTATTTTGCTAGAGCCTCAATGACACCTCCAACAACTCCAAATCTTTCTGATCTCTCCCTTCAGGAGATAAATGGTTTGCAATCCCCACCTTACAAAACTCAAGCATTGATGAAAGGAAAAGATAATGGGAACACAGTAGGGAGTTATTTGTTATGGCAATTATTCCCAATAGTTAAAGAACACTTAGAGTTTCAATGAGTGAGCCTCTGCTTTCATAATTGGATGTGTTAGTTCAGCACATTGCCTTGTAATGTAATGATATTCTTGTTTGCTGCTGATCCTCAAGAACTGCGAAGTGTTTTACAAGGACATCAGTAGCATTCCCTCCATTTTATAGAGAATTTAATGGCCAGAAATAATTTGGTCTGTGTCATCTGGCTAGGCCAGGAACAGAATCCAGAAATCATAGGTCTTCATTCATTGCTTTTTTTCCCCCTACAAAATCACATGAATGCTTGTACTAACACTCAGAGGTCCCAAATGAGGGAGCAATACAGTCTGCTTAATTACAACAGCTTTAGCCCAAGCATAACTCTGTGTTTATGTTTAAAATCAAACCTCTTCCATAGGATTTAGGCATAGGTTTTGCATTAAGAGCACAGAAATAATATTTTTGTCAAAGGACAATACTCATGTCACATGAAACCCATAAGAGTGATAGATGTAGCAGATGAAGAAGTAATACGGGTGGTCCACCAGCCCTCAATCTTATTTTCAGTGGTCATCTTTTTTGTTATAAATGGGAGAGAGTTTTAAGGCACAAATAGCAATTAGGTTTCCAATTCCCATTAAAGGTATGAAAGTGAGCAAACTAAGTCCCTCTGGAGCTTTTCAAAACCTACCCATTACTTTTAGCATTTTTATTGATCTCTTCTGATTTAACAAAGAAGGCTAAGATGACCCTGTCACAACATTCTGATATTTTTCATACATTTTGAAAATATAAACCATAAAAGCCCCAAATTCAATGGTTACTTGTTCTCACATAAGAGTAAAAAAAAAAAAAAAAAATCAGTCAGTCACACTGAAAAAAGAAGAAGATTAAAAATACCCCGTTTTCCCTAAGAATATTTACTCCAGTTTTACTTATAGCTAATTACTGACAAATGAGTAGCTCAAAACTAGATCCATTGAGGTCGCTTCTGCAGTTTGTCTTTCCAACAGACTGGGATAGTTCTGATATTTCCCAAGTGCTCTCAATGCAATTAACAAAACATTCATGATCCTTAGCTTCCAAAGAAAGACAATAACAAACAAAATTAGCCTCTCCTGTAACCTGGAATAAGGCAGCATTGTTTTTTTTTTTTTTTTTCAAAGGAGTTGCATGGTCTGTCTGTCATGCCCTGGAGATTCACCATGGCTTACCTCCCAAGTGACTCCTAAAAAAATTGCTGTCCTCTTCCTCTGCAGCCTTTTTGAACTAACACTTTTGGTGTAAGGTATGGCCCTAAAGGCTGTTCACCATCTCCCAGGTGCTGCGGTCTTACCCCTGACTTTCCTCCTCTAATTATCCTCTGCAGCAGGATATCGTTTGGCCCAGCTTGTGGAGGAATTCTCTGAAAATGGGCCAGGGCTACCTTAGAAATGGCTATCCATCTGTGTTTAGCAGGAAGCAGCCTCAAGGAGAAAGGCTGTGGCACCATGGAACAAATACTTGATATAGCTATAAAGGTACCATGGTGGAGAAGAAAAAGGTGGGATTTAAAACACGAATCAGTCTGTCAGCACATGCTACTTAATAGGTCTACCTGTGGGAATTTTTTTCTCACCACATATGATGCAGATAGGCACAGTGTCTGCATCTATAGCTGCTAAATACCTCGCATCTCTCATATGGCATAAACCTAAGTGTGAACTTCTCCCAAGTGCCCAAATATTTACCATTTTGACCCACAGTGACTAGACCTAGTGTAATGCCACGGGAGTTTTGTCACCTATCTTCTCTACGGTAGGGTTTGAACATGTTTGTTAAAAAAGCACACTTTTCTAGCAAAGAAAAAGTGATGATTGATACATTGAAATTTTAGTGGAGGCTGAAATATCCATCTTAGTGAGACCCTTCTGAGTATCTCCAGAAACCTTCTGTCCCAGCTGGCTTATAAACTAGAGGCCCTACCAGCGAGAGCCTTCTGCTCACATGAACCCAAATACTTGTGGGCTGGGTCTGGAGACTTTGTTTCCCCTCTACCATAACGAAGAGGAAATGTGCCTGTAAAAGTTGTTAGTTTCTAGAAGTGGATGTGCTTTAGCGATAACTGACAACTGTTGAACGTGTGTGCCTCTACCATAACGAAGAGGAAATGTGCCTATAAAAGTTGTTAGTTTCTAGAAGTGGGTGTGCTTTAGCGACAACTGACAACTGTTGAACGTGTGTATTTGATCTGCACTAGGGGCACAGAACAAGGAACCTTTTTAGCTCCTCAGTGGGAGATAAAGAGACAAATAAAAGAGGGTCCTCCTTGAAATCTTTCATCAATGTTTATGATGTCACACCAACATACCATGGTTCAGATACATATCTGTACCTTTGACATCTCTCTCAGCCTTTCTGAGACTGATAGACTCCATGGCTGGACTTTTTTTTCACAGCGGATCTCCATTTATCTAACATCTAGACTTTGCCTGCATGTCTCCATTCTCCTTCTCTTAGATACAGTACGCATTTGAGACATAAGGAAACACAAGCCCACCTGGTTTTATCCCCTATTTTAGATTTTCCCTGGATTTTTTTTATGTCAGAAAATTGCAGTGCAGCTTGACGCTTTCCTCAAAAGAAATGATCTTTCATTTAGACATGCAGTGGCATAATCCCAAAAGAAGGTTGAGAATAACAGACTTATTCGCATACTGATTCATGGTCTTCTGTAAAGTTCAGCCATTCCCAAGGATTTGCAGTTCAAAACAGGGTGAGATATTTGTCAATGTTTGATCTTTTCAATCAAATGAGTTGGAGGAGTCTTTTTTGTTCTGATTATATACATATTCTATGTAGTTTGTACACAAACACTACCTGGTTACAAAAATTTGGGATGCTGTAGTCAACTTCTTGGGACAGGACAGACTTTCTGGGCAAGATTCATTTCACCCAATATTAAGCATCTAAAAAGAAAAGCCTTGTATTTGAGCAGAGGTGATTCAGTCACCCTGGGCTTTCTTGGTTGTTAGTTAAAAAAAATTTTAAAAAGAGGCACTTCTAGAGGATAACTTATCTGACACATCTCAAATATCTTCTGCAGGGTGATAAACATACCCTAGGAGTGCCTTCTTCTCACTGCTGATTGTAGAGAGCTTAGATGTCACCAGGTGGATGTCTCCTTATGACAATTTCTGCCTCTGTGTCTGTAGAAGTCCTGGTTCACGACTGAACAGTCCGGGTTTTTTAGCAATGACATTAAAGCAGCTCTTAACAGGTGGGATCCATCTTTCTAACTTCACTTGTTTGAAAATTGAGCAGCTAGGATCCCCTTCTTTACTAGGGAGAAGGAAACTTTCAGAAAGTAACTCAATCCATGTAACCCAATATTTTTGTCTTCAGATTGATTCAATCAAACTTGGGAGATTTTTCCCCTATTTTTCTCCACTGATGACAAAGGGGAAGCAGATGTCCATACTAGACACGAAGCCTAGCAATAAGCTGCTGACAGACGGCGATCAGGATATTTTGCCTCAGACAATCCCATCCTAAAACACCAGTCTAAAATCAGGAGGAACAAACCCCACATTGGAGATGTCTGCTCTCCTCCTTCACATGGAGACAATCTTCAGTAGACTCCTAGGCTATGATTTATTTTATAAACAAGGCGAGGGCACAGGCTTCATGGCTGATCATCCGCACCGTGAGGTTATCAGCACAGCCAGGGCACAGGCCAGGGTTAGCACAGAGTAGGGACCATTCCCAAAAGGCAGGCTGGAGGCAGTTGACCTATTTCGGAGGCTGAGGGTTTGGTTGTATGCAGGGATGTGAGCCAAACCTTCCCAGCAGGACGCGAGAGAGCAGTCCCTAGCCCACTTTCTTTGCTGGTATAACTATAACCTTAAAAGACCACGAGGTCAGAACAGTACCACCCGAAGACACCCACTCTATTATTCATCATGCAAACCTAGAGGAAGGGCTGCCCCTAGCATGACGAAAGAAACACCGCAAGCCTGAATCACAGTCAGGGTATAAAGATACTGCCCCTAAATTTATTGTGGTTCCTCAGTGCTTTAGTGAGTGGGAAAGGGAGAGTGAGACAGTCGGGGCATGGAGCCAGCTTCGTATCAGAGCACTGCTGGGTCTCCTCCTCCTCACTGCCCACCCCGAGTGCAGTAGCATCAGTAGAAGGACCGCTTTCCCACCAGGCACATATGTTAGTATCCCCGGATGGGTGTCTATACTCAGCCACTAAACAAACCCAGTGAAGATACCGGCTTTTGAGCGATTACACTACCTGGAAGTTTAAAGAAGGTAGGCTAGGACTTGAAGAAGAAGGAAAGTTTTGTTCAGTGTATAAATGTTATGTTTTGAAGACATTTGGCTGGCAAATTTTCAGCTTTCATTTTCTCTCTTTTCCTTTCCTGCCCTTTTTCCTTTTTTGCAACTCAAAAAGGAAGCCTGAGGAAGGGAAAATAAAGAGGTCTGGGATATGAAACCTAAAAGAGCAACTTAAAATAAAAAAAACATGTTTGCTTTTCTGAGAAGAGCAACAGAAATGTTTCCTAGGAGCAGGGAATTAGCTTATGAAATCATGATATTACAAAAAAAAAAAAAAAAAAAAAGGTTTGACTTTGTTTTTGCCAACCTCATTATTCACTTGTTAAACACAAGCAGTCTGACTGGTGAGATGTAAGGCAGAGATCAGAGATGGAGACAAAGTTTGCACCCTGAGGTTTATAATCAGAGTAAAAATTGTTTTCAGCATGATCCATAAATATTAACTGGTTATTATCAGCCAAGGAAAATGAAGAGGTGTAGATCAGAGACATATATATTTAAAGGCATGGAGTGAGCCAGTGTCAGACCCCCTTTCTGCAAAGAGCTCAGGCACATATTTAAACTCCTGTGATCCACTGAGAGATAAATATCTTTTTTATTATGCATTTATTATGCATTTGCTTTTCTTGTCTGGGCCATCTCTTGAACTCAAATCCAGAACTTCTAGGTCCCAGGTTTATGTTCTAAATGTACATATATATTCCTGCCTTCCTGCTATCTTTTCCCCAGCTTTTGTGTTAGCAAAGGAATAAGCAGAGTAAAAGCAGGGGGAAGATGGTTGGTGTTTAGTCTGAGCACAGATCTTGATGCCTGGACATCACATAAAGTTCAGTTTGGCATCCCCAGGTTCTGTTTCTGCAAAGAGTTTGAGCATATTTTTCACAGCAAGGATAGTTTCTTAGTATTTGGACAGTGTCTAGAAGAGTCTATCCCAATCACTATTTCCCAATCACAATGTAACTTACAGTAAAAGTACATTATTTTCTAACTTAACACCAGAAAGAAAATGAGAGATAACCAGTAAATAAGCAACTTTAAAATTTCCTAGAGAAAAAATTCTAAACTTTGGTCCACATACAGCCATTGAGTAATTGCTCCTGATTGATCAAATGCTGCAACGCTATATAGGGTTTTTTAAAATTAGTTACAGTTCCTTAGCTCCGTACCTGGCTATAGCATGGCAATTAGTCTCTTCCCCTTTGAATGCAAGCTAAATTTATTGGAGTTGTTCTTGATAATAATCTCTGTATTTTTAGGATGAAATACAGACTCAGAACAGCTCCCATCACATTCTTACAATCACTTTTGATTCTTCTTTTACAACCTTAGTTAAAAGCCCACAGAGGAGGCTTTTCTTTGTGATATGAGAATTCACCTCATTACCATCGTTCCTTTCTTCTCGTGATACTAAATATTCAGTTATGCTTTGCAGTATTTTATGGCGATCCTCCCTCTCTTAAAACCCCAAACCAAGACCCACCCCTTGCAAAAAGCCCACCGCAAGCCAAATAAGAATAATAACCACAATAACAACAGCAACAATAGTAATAATAACCCAGTCCCAACCTAACAAACAAAAGACAAAACCTCGCCTCCTATGGTTAGCTTGGCCAACATATGCAACTAATTCTCAGAGAGGTTTTCTGGAAAACCAGTGACAAGATAGGTACTGTGGGCTAGCCCGGGGCAGTCAGCAGTGGCAGAACGCTTCACACAGCCTCTTGTGTAAAGTTTTTGAACTGACACAAAGCTTAATGGAAGTGAACCCTGACAACTGCTGCCAACCGACTGTAAGTGGCATCCTGGGTGCCTTGCCACTATGCATCCATCCTCCTTCCCCTGCTCCCCCCCTTCCCTTTCTGCCTCTCCCCATGAAGGTATAATATCTCCTGTGGGAAGCCTTGATGCTAAAACACCATCGTACTCTTTGTCAGGTGATGTGCCGACTACCAATTCCTGCGTCATCAGCGCAGAGTACTCAGGATGGGAGAGCGCCGAGGACTCGCTTTTGGAAGGAAGCAAACAAGCAGAGTGATGTTCTGGCAAAGGGCAGGCTGGGATGGTTGTGTCTGAAAGCACCTTCTGCTTACTCTGAAATTACTAAACCCAGAAAAGGCTGTTTGGGGAAGAAAATGCCTATCTCAGAAGCTGAGAGTGTCTAATAAGCCCCGCTCAAAACAAGTGTTTTTGCCTTTTATGCTTAAATTTAGATTTTCAAATTTGGGAGGTAACTTGAGCTATCTCACCGCATCAATAAATGGCTTTGTGCTTAGTATTTCTGAGCAGGCTCATGACTCCCTTTTAAGGCAGTGAGATCAGCCTATTTGTATATAGCAAAGTATGGATCTCTCTAAAATGCTAATGTCCTGTTTCACATCTATCACTTCTCCTCAGAGGGTTTTAAAGCACTTTGCAGACACTGGGAACAGCAGTAGGTATGTAACAGAAATCTCATTTTGTTAGGTCTTGCACAAATACGGTGTGAAAGCAAAACCGTGTCCTCAAAAATGCACAATCTACTTGGATAAAATAGGCAAAATTGACAGGGAAAAAAAATATGGTAGGGTTAACGAAGTCTGTTATCATGTAGGTGGTGGAATTATGAACAAGCAGAACTCAGCTCTCATGAGTGAATCCTGAAATCCTTGCTGTTAAATCAATGTTTTCCCTCACCTCACAATTCCTAGGCAAAAAAGCCGTATTATCTCCATTTTACAGGCAGAAAAAGCGAGATCAAACAGGTAAAACTACTGTTTTCTGAGAGGGAAGAAAATATAACCTGGATTCCAAGTCCTCTCCTCTAATTAATATTGTTTATGTTTACCAGCTGCAGGATCACATCATGATTTTATGAAATATTCCAGTATTTCACAGCAGTTGTCATAGTCTCAGAATATTTGGGAGTGTTTTTATCAGAGTGACTGTTCCTGGAGATACATAGTTTGTATGAAGAATCTCAGCTTTTTTTTTTTTTTTTTTTTTAATAATTGGCATTGACTAAGCGAGGCAAAAAAAGCATGAAAATCTGAATTCGAAGTGCTCTGAAATTTTGAGGGAAATGTGTAGATGTGGTGCTTACGGACATGGTTTAGCGGTGGATTTGGCAGTGTTAAGTTTACGGTTGGACTAGATGATCTTAAGGGTCTTTTCCAACCTAAAGGATTCTATGATTCTGTGAAAAGCTATAATTTCTAATGATTTTTAAATGCTTAAGTTTGACAATGTTGGTAATGAGGTGAGCTGCTTTAAAGGTGAGTTTAGGCCACAGCTCTGTGAAACCTGCCACCGTAAGTGTAAACTGTGAAGGATTTTCTCCCTCCAGCTATGGGTTTGGGTGCAAATCTGACTTCACAATATATTCAGTAGCAATGAGTTATACATTTCTAACCCTATTCAAAGACAGGCCTTTGTTCTTGGTCAGAAGAGCAGAGAATGATTAACAACTGGAACATAATTTTCCATTGATAAATTATCCTCTTTTAAGTCACTATAATCCTGGTTTTAATATATTGCTTCCTTCAGTTATTTGCAGAGACACTGTAAGCAGAAGTAATATTGCTCTACATGCTTGGATTTGTTTTGCAAAAAAGTATGAAAGTTGTGAAGATGAAAACACCCTGAGCTCAGTGAAATGATCGATAGTGTATTATATGAGAAACATTTGAGCAATAAATTCTTAATGACCTTGGGCTAAACTTAACAAAAAGTTAGATTGTGTCCCTCCTGTAAACAGTGCTCTTAGATAGCTATGAAATTGCTAATGGAAATTATCTCTGTAGTACAACTCTTTGGGGAGAAAGCAAGCTATAGGGGAGTGTGGACAAAAGGCAGCAGAGAAGGACATTGTAATGGATCTATCCAGACAAATAAACTATTTGTGCCTCAAGTACTGAAGCTCTTAGGGCCACTACTACCTGTTTGAATTTTGATGAGTGTAATAACATAGTCCTGATTAGCCAAGAAGCAGCATAAAAAGATTCTTACTTCAGGTAAATCAGCAAAGTCTTAGTAAATTATGTTCTTCTGGCATGTACCCTTCCTTTCCACACCAATAAATGTGTTGTTACTCCCAGTGTGATACTGCCATAACATTGAACCCATAGCAGAATAAGGTTCCTCTTCTGGGTGGCAGAGAAGTAAGGGCTGGAAGGAGAACCTGGCATCTGGAGGGCAACTGCTAAGTAGGTAATACTTGGGATTACAAAAACCCTTTCAAGGGCTTGTCTTCAAGGAAAAGGAGACAGATTTCTATTCCTATTGAATTAAGAATTGTCTTGCTTCCTTTGTGAAAGAGGTCAGTCTAATGACTCAAGAGTTGCCATGCATCTGATGAACTTGTACCACATTTTGAGGAAAGTATGCAAAGGAAGTACCTTTTGCAGGTGTGCAAGGGAGCTCAGCAGAGGAAGATGACCCACCTGGGATGAAGGAAAAAATAGAGAGGAAGGGTCATTGGAGGGCTTGAAAATGTGCTGTTTATGCGTGCTTTCTTTCTTGCAATTTTGTTTCTGCAAGAAATAAAAAAAAACATGGCAAAAGTTAGGGAAAAATTAGAAATTGCACATCAGCACTGGAAGACTTGTTTCTTATTTATGTTTTCGAGGTGAGTAACAGCTATCTTGCACCATAATATTGTCTTTGGCTTAAAAACATGTTGTCTATCAGACAATAATTTTTAAGTAGAAGCTCCTATACCCTCTAACAGTGCAGGATTTTGGATACCTTAGACACTGATGGGTTTCATTTCTGTAAGTAGTAGAAAGTCATCATTTCCTTCTTTTGCAGGAAGGATGCTGAATGACAAACATGAAAACTTTGTGAGCAACGGTGTGAGAAAAACTATTTGTACTCAAAAATCTTTGGAGATGCAGCCTAAATGTTTTACCCAAGGTCACATCAGTAGCAGAGATTGAAATTCAGCTTGAGTCTGCTGAGTCCCATTCAAACCCAAACAACGAGACCACCTTTTTGAACTGATGTCATCTGAGACTTAAAATGTTTTGAGGTGACAGCAACTGACCCCAAAAAAACAAATTTATATGAAAATATTTTCTAGTCTAAACAGTTATGTTAAATGAACCATTAAAAATTAAGCATTGAAATGAACTGACCTGAACACCAAACTAAAACATGCCTGAGGCATCAAACAGGTTTCTGGTTTTTTCCTTTTATTTATGATGGGTGATGTGACAAAAGAATTCACTAAATTCTGAATACTAAATAAATTAGTCATAGCTCAAATGCCACTTCAATAATTTTTCCAGGGAACAACGACCACTGTAGCTTTTCCTCATTTTTGCCCCTGTAAGATGTCCCAAAATGGAGAAAATTGGAAGATAATGAAACATAAAGAGTTCGAATGCCAAATCCACCAAACTACTTGGTCATCTAAGATACCACTGGGTTAAAAGCTGGGCACAAATGTCTGGAATTATACCCCTATACCTCCATATAAATGTTACTGAGTCTTAGATGCACCTCAATCCAAGAGCTGCCTATGCGTGCATGTGGCCACCCTGTTTTGGAGGGTAAGAGAGCTGAATAGCATGAATACAGTGAGATTGTGGCAGTTGGATTTAGGACCAGATAACCACCCAGATGTTATTTACTGCTAGAGACACAGTCTTATTGTATTGTCTGTTGAGTAATGGTCCTAATCACAAGGCAGATTGTCTTTATGTAGCATGGTATACGCCATAGCATGGTATATGCCATAGCATGGAATGCAGGTCCTTGCATTTTTGTTTGATTTTATTTCTGCAATAAAAATATTAGCAGCTATGAGTTACTTTCTTCTGTGCCAGATTTCCAAATTTTTTCACTTTGAAGTCAAACAAAATAAATATGTATTCTGAAGAAGTGTTCAAGTTTCTACATATACCCTAAATCTCTTCTGCTGATGATCATTTCAGTAGAGAGACTAGGGTGAGCCTATGAGTTAGGAGTTGCTGCAGGGAGAGAAACACAGGTGGAAGACTAGAGAAATCACAGACAGAAAAGAGGAAAATTACAGAAGAAAGAAGAACGAGGAAGCAGAAAAAATAAAGAATAAGATGGAGCAGACTCTCCCTTCAGGGTACAGATTTTCTTACTGGTAATAGCTGAAGAAGTGATTAAGTACAGATGCTGAAGAATTTTAATTCATTTTAAAGGCCACATTTATCTCTTGATGTCCTTTCTAAGTACTCCAGACATGGATTTGTTGTAAAAACATGTAGTCCTTGCTAGCTGATGGGGAGGCAGCCATCAGCTGTCCCTCTACTTTGCGGGTACCTCTGACCTTGGACCTCCTTATGAATCCACAGAAAATAGCTGTGGATGGAAGCAAATAGGGTGTCCAAAATCTATAGCCTGGCCTGCAAACCCTGGCTAAACAGGGATGCTAACTTGTAGAGCTGAAGCTTTGAGTAAGAGAGGCCCCTTCTGATATTCCTCTTGTATACTTTAGAAAAATTACATATTTTCCTTGGCTATCATCTCCCTGCTTCTGTCTTTTTTTTTCCTGGAATAAAAGAAAAAGCCGCCTTGGCTATCATCTCCCTGCTTCTGTCTTCTTTTTCCTGGAATAAAAGAAAAAGCCATTTTCTCACACAGCTTTAAAACAAAATGGAAGATGAATTACAGCGGAAAGATAAATGGGCAGTTTTATGCATAGATGAGTAATTTTGGATTATTTTGGTAATCCCTCTTTGTCAGGTTTTTCTCTTCAGAACACTCAGAGCTGTTTTTTTGGTAATCCCTCTTTGTCAGGTTTTTTCCTTCGGAACACTCAGAGCTATCTTTATCAACGCTTTATCTATCTTTATCAACGCTTTATTATGGTGCTGAGTAGCTGGGGTGGAGTCTGCATCTCATTCGATTTGCAGCTGTTTGGTGTGGAGCATTGATTACAGCAGCGTACACAGATCCCTTCTGGAGCAACGTACCTAGGTGTTTCATCTCCAGTGGGAGCTGATATGAAGGTGAAAACCTCCCATCAAGGCAAGACACAATGCTGTCCC
Source organism: Fulmarus glacialis (assembly GCF_000690835.1). Lineage (NCBI taxonomy): Eukaryota > Metazoa > Chordata > Aves > Procellariiformes > Procellariidae > Fulmarus > Fulmarus glacialis. The sequence continues at coordinate 587 of NW_009192140.1, read as the reverse complement.
CCCAGCCTTACACCTTCAGGCTTCAGAATTAAAGCTGATGTTGCTTTTATCTTACTGCAGTGGGGGGAGCTTTAAAATGCTGTATCCTCACCTTTTATTTAATTACTTTTAAACTTGCATCAAAAGGAAGTGACTCATCACAAGGACTTGTCTGCTTAAGACAGATGAGTCACTCTCAGCCCTGGGATGGACTTCTTTTTGTTTTGCTCATCAGTTGGGAATTGTTTGAAGGGCTTACGGTATAAAAGGGTCATGGTTCTGCTTGCTTTGTACGTGTGCAGTAGGAAGAGGATGAAAGAAGAGAGTTGCTCCAAAAGGACCTCTTTGGTGGGGAAAAAAATCTAGTGGAGGGGAGAATTCCATCTACCTTTTTAAAAGTTTATGATAATTTTCAGGTTTTGATAAAATATTGCAATGCAGTTGCTCATTTTGTTTCCTCTCATTGCAGAAGATTATACCTGCTCTTTTTTCACCCCTTTTTGTCCACAACCTAGGCAAAATAGATCTATTTTCCAGTGCCTTCCTTAATTATAATGTCCATTTTTATAAGGTGTTTTGCACCCTTGGAGATATTCAAAAGCTGACTG